>NC_041389.1:451976038-451983929 GCF_002162155.2 Triticum dicoccoides | reverse complement strand
TAAAAAAAGAGGTTCCTCTGTGATGACCGGTGGTAACAACAACAGGCTTTATCTGCTGAGTGATGTGAAATGTTTGTCTGTCTTTTGTTGATGCATCAGTTGCCTTGGCCGTGCCAGATACGTCGAGCCTTGTTGTTCACCTTACTTGTCTGGACTGTGGGTTATATGTAGTGTAACATCAGAAACATGGGGAGCTTGATGTTTCTGGGTTTACCATTGTGATTTTAAACTGACACCTATTGATTGGCAAGTGGAAGTTGGTGCGAGATGTGAGGAATGACACTATATTGTTTATTTTCTGTTATTATCTGCTTGCTTGCTCTGAATTATGGTAGACAATGCAGAAACACACCCGTGGAGTAGTTGACAGCTTGCGTCTTCTTACGTCTGAACCATGGGTATGTTTGTTAGTAGATGATACAGTAAGACATAAGCTATAGAGATAGTCAGACTGTTGCAAGGAAAATGTGTTTGATCGCCAAAATAAGAAGTTACTTTTATTTTCTTCTTTATTTCAATATAAATAGTGCTACAATTACTTTCCACGGATTATAACTATACAAGGCGTTGCTTCCAAACAAGAAAACCTGCCAGCCGTGGCGCACAAAGAATCGTCAGACAGGAAGTGGAATATGGCAATTGGCAAATGACTCGATGCCCTGCGCCATCATCGGCTACTGTACTGAACGCCTCTCTTAATTTCGTCGTCTGTGGAAAATTTGTTGGTTTTAGAGGCTTCGTACCTTGGCGCTTGCTACATGTCCGGAAGTCAGGTGCCTCTGGCTGAATTGACTGTAGAAATAATTACGGTATTGCAAGAACAATTCTTCTTTTTCTGGCAACCCCAAGCCCTGACAGGGTCTGAAGGAGTACAGGTTTGGTGGTTTAACTGAACATGAAGAGATGTGTTTCGTTCTTCTGAGTTTTGGTGCCTGACAAATCCAACCGGCTCCCGGCCTGTAACGTCCCGGTCAGGAAGGGGATCGGCGACGAATAGAGAGGGGAGGGGCAGGTGAGATGCAGAGGAGTCGGTGAGACGAGGACGATCAATTCCTTTTTTCCGAGCCTAAACCCTAACAGTGTCGACGGCTGCTTTTTTTTTGTTTTTTGAGACAACCTCGCGAAACTTTATTAACCCGTCACAATGTTTACAGGGACGAAGGGAATATCTCCTGGATGGCCTAACCAGACATGGCGGCCTAAACCAAGAGTAAGAGAATGTTTCGCTAAGTTGTGAGCCTCAAAGTTTGAGCTCCTAAATTCATGAACTATGTCACTTGAAATATAAAAGGAAGATCTATCTAACACTTCCTTCAAAACCGCTCCATAAGAAGCACGGCTGCCACGCTTCATATCATCGATTACCACCTTGCAATCCGAAGCAATATGGACCCGTCGAATATCCAAATCATCAGCAAGTGCCAGCGCTTCCCTTATAGCCAACGCTTCAAGTGTAGGGGGATCCTCAATATGATTGAACACCAACGCCGATGCTCCCAAAAAGACACCGTTTTGATCCCTGCAAATTGCTGCTGCTGTCCCGTGTCTCCCCCTCCTTGAATGCTCCCAAAAAGACACCGTTTTGATCCCTGCAAATTGCTGCTGCTGTCCCGTGTCTCCCCCTCCTTGAAACTGCATCGTCAACATTAAATTTCACACTTCCCATTATTGGTGGCTGCCACAAAGCTGCACGAACCGGTCCAGTTCCCCTCTTGTCTTGGCTTCTCCCGTTTATGATATCCAGCTCTGAAATAAAGCTCCGTATGAATGCATCAGTTGCTTGCGGAGACTTGAAAATGTCCTCGTGAGTAGCCTTTCTTCTAGCTCCCCATATTGCCCAAACCGTCACCACCACTTGGATAAATTCTTTCCCGTCCAGACTCTCATGCAAAGCAAAAAGCCAGTCTTTGGCACTCTCTTGCTAGTGTTCGATGAGCTTCTCGACCAAATCTTCAGCTGCCAAGGCCCAAACGCTCCTAGACAGCGCACAGGTCAAGAGCGCATGCCTCCAAGTATCCTTCGCACCACACAACGGACATGAATCCATATCTGCCATATGACGATGATGCAAAACCTCGCCACTGTGCATAGAATGTCTGGCAAGACGCCAAAGGAACATACGAAGTTTGGAAGGAACTTGGATATGCCACAGAGTGCTCCATACCTTTTCCTCCTGTCCAGCGGACGATCCCTCATTGCCATGCCACCAGTTTTCCCTGTTCGTCCTCGTTCTCATGATCATTCGATAAGCCGACCTAACAGTAAACACCCCTCTGCTTTCTTCATGCCATGCCCAGAAATCCGGCAGCCTCCTAGTACAAACTGGAATTTTAAGGATCTCTTCAGCATCAAAAGGAGTAAAGATAGTGCGAATTAGCCCTTCCTTCCACTGCGCCGAAGTATTGTCTAGGAGTTCTGCTACCTTTTCTGGCGGATTAGGAACTAAGGACACCAAAGGCCTCTTGAAACTATCCCGAGGGATCCAATTGTTCATCCATATGTGTGTAGTGTCCCCATCACCAATCCTTCGAACTAGGCCTTGAGCTAAGATATCTCTCCCATCCAGAATTGCTCGCCAAATCTGTGATGGGCGTGAGCCCAACTCTGCATCCAACAAATTGCATTGTGGGAAATAAACAGCTTTAAGTAATTGCGCACTCAAAGAGGATTCTTCTGTCAAGACTCTCCACACTTGGCGAGCAAGGAGCGCTAGGTTAAAAATCTCCATATCTCGGAAGCCTAGGCCTCCCAAGTGCTTCGGTTGGATCATAGTGTCCCAATCAACCCAACTTGGTTTTCTCCTTCCTTCTTTGCTGCCCCACCAAAACTGTCGTATAATTGATGTTATACTTTCACATAAACCCCGTGGCAAGCGAAAACAAGACATAGAATATACAGGTATGGCCTGAGCTACCGATTTGATCAAGGCCTCTTTCCCTGCTGCAGACAGTAATTTCTCCATCCATCCTTTGATCTTCTCCCAAACCCGATCTCACAGATATTCAAAGGTACTGTTTTTGGACTGGCCAACATCTGTTGGCATGCCAAGGTACCGCTCATTCAGGGACTCATTCTGGACATGTAAAGTGTTTTTGATCTCTGCCCTCAAAGGAAGCGGGCAACCTGGGCTGAAGAAGATTGATGATTTATCATCATTTATACGTTGTCCTGAAGCATTGCAATAATTCTCTAAAAGGTTTAACACTGCAACCGAACCCTCTACACTAGCCTTAAAAAGCAGCAGGCTGTCATATGCAAACAAAAGGTGGTTTATGGATGGGGCTGTTGGGGCCACCTTAATACCTGCAAGTGATGACTGTGAACTGGATTTCAGGAGGCACGAAATGCCCTCTACTGCAATAAAGAATAAGTAGGGGGAGATTGGGTCTCCCTGTCGGATTCCTCTGGTAAGTCTGAAAGACTCGAGCTTCTCACCATTAAAAAGAACAGAAAAGGATACTGAAGAAACCATACCCATTACTATGGTGATCCACTGCTGAGAAAAGCCCAATTTGCTCATAATGGCCTTAAGATATGACCACTCCAATCTATCATATGCCTTCGTCATGTCCAGCTTGAGAGCACAAAAGCTATTAGTCTTGGACTTAGACTTCTTCATGAAATGTAGGCACTCGTATGCACATATGATGTTATCAGTGATTAACCTTCCCGGTACAAATGCAAACTGATTTTCAGAGATTATGTCAGGCAACACTACTTTCAGTCTGTTTGCAATTACTTTGGATGCAATCTTATAGATTATGTTACACAGACTAATGGGCCGAAACTGAGAGAGTAACGTAGGATTTAGAACCTTCGGGATTAGAACCAAAACTGTATCATTTATGCTTTCCGGGCTTTGCTCTCCTCTGACTATGCTCATCACCACCCTCGTCACGTCGTCCCCACAAACATCCCAATGATGCTGATAGAAGTGCGCCGGGTAGCCATCCGGTCCCGGAGCTTTGGTGGGGAACATCTGAAACAGGGCTGTTTTCACCTCCTCCTTTGTGTATTCAGCGTTCAACATTGCGTTCATCTCCTCCGAGACTTTCCGTGGCACGTGATTTAGCACTGCATCTATGCCCTGCACCCCTTCAGTTGTATAGAGCGTTTGATAGAACTCATTTGCCAGGCTTTTCATCTCATCGGGGTCTACCACTATAGCACCCAAAGAATTTTGTAGAGCTTTGATTAAATTCTTTTTCCGTCTCAGACTCAGCTCTCATATGAAAGAACTTTGTGTTTTTATCTCCTGCACTCAGCCAGTCAATCCGTGCTCGCTGCCGCTTGTTGGCTCCACCAACCCAATGGGCCGCTTGGTCCGAGCTTACAAAGCACACGGCCCACTCGCAATGCAGGGCTTGGCCTGCTCCTCATCAGTCCGTTGCAGCTTCAGGTGACTGAACCTCTTTGTCTCAAAAAAACAAAAAGCTAACTGAACCTCGGTCTGAACTGCAGACGTGACATTCGCCTCTCCTTGAGATGGCGGCCGTCGGGTACCTTAGCAGGAGCGCGTCGTAGTCTTCCCAGGTGGTGGCGTCGGTAGGTTGGTTTCACCACCGGGTCTTGAGCTGGACGACGGGGGCCGCTCCCTTTTTCAACATGCGGCGGCCCAGGTCCAGAATGGCGATCGGCTTCAGGTTGGTGGTTGTCAGGTCGGGGATGCGGGGAAGTTCAGAGAACACCGGCATATAGTTGGGGGTCAAGGGCTTGAGCTGGGAGCCTGGGAGATGTGCAAGACTGGGCGGACGCGGCTGACTGGGCGGACACCGGCATATAGGCGACATTGCCAATGCGTTCTTCCACGGTGAAGCGGACGGCCAGGTTGGGGTAGAGCCTGCTCGCGATCAACGATTGCATGTACGGCTGGAGCTTCAGGAGGACTTGCTCGCCGGCAGTGAAGGTGCGTTCGGTGCGGTGGCGATCTGCCTTCTTCTTGAACCGGTATTGTGCGCGGGCGAGTTGCTCTCAGACTCGGAGCATCTCGGATTCCTGCTCCTTTTCTTGGCGCTCTTCGCCTTGCTCTCGCCGGAAGCCCATCAAAGCACAGCATGAAGCAAGCAAACGGACACAACTGGTTGGGGCCACCATGCATTAGGAATACAGCACTGACCGGCTCACAGCCGGGCCAAGGGAATCAGCCGGGAGCGTCCTATCTATAGTATAGTGAGCTTAGTGTCCTTTTTACTCCGCATATAAAATTTGTCTCAAGTCAAACTTTATAAAGTTCGACCATATTTATAAAAAAGAATGTGAACATCTACAATACTAAAGTCATGCGGTATGAAAATTAAATCCATGAGGCATCTAACAATATTGATTTTGAATTGTGAATGTTTGACTTCAGACATATCTTATATGCATAGTAAAAAGGACCGGAGGGAGTACCATATATGGCATATTATTGCTGGTTTTGTTTATTTTCAGGAATTGTTGCTGGGATTAACAACCTGTTTCCAGTTTCATGCTCGGTATGCATCATAAGCAAGATCAACAGTCAACACATATAGCAACAATAATCTTTTTTTTTGCGGGGATAGCGCAGACGATCGTGTTCTAAAAAGTACAAACAAAGTGAAGGTAGTCCTAGCAAAAGTTAAATCATGAAACTGAAAACGTGCAATAGAGGTATCAACATTTGTACCTTTGATCATTTGATAAAAATCGTTTCTGGAAAGGTTTTTTTAATAAAGAAAAGCAGTCTCCACGAGCTCTCAACACCGAACTGTACATTGCGCTATGCTTCTGAACCTAAAATTTGATATCATGCCCCAATATGTTTGAATTTTGTGAACTGTACATGAAAAGAGTGTTCCTTGCCTGGGGTTATTGCCTTTTGTCCATGTTCGTCGTCAAGTAATGACCCTCTTAAAATTAGAGGATTAACTGAGAACGCACGGTAACCCTCCTGACTTAATGATGCTAAACTATTTCGAGAACAATCTGCCAAATCTGAAATTTGATAGCATGCCACCTGATAAAATTTGGATAACAGTATGCAGGTCAAGCTCAAGATAGAATTTCATACCTCGATAGGTCATAGGTGCCCTCTTTAACTCGATCTATGCACATGGAAAGTAATGAAATAGGCCTCTGAGCCGAATCTTTACATTGAAGCATCTACAGAAACACCGAAGTTCAATAAATTTTTTTGCAAGTTAAATCTGAGAAGAAGCTCCAAGCGAAATATAAAATCTACACGCACTTGTCAGTTTTCACATTGCTCACATGTGACGAAAAAATTGAGGTGGCCTCGGCAACGAAGATAGCGTGGAGGCCCGCGACCATGGATTCATACGGGCGCCCAAGCTGATGTTTCCCAAGTTCTAGGGGCTCACCGCCGGCCAGCTGAAAGCCCTTCCCAAGTCCCACAGCGGCGGCGCCCACACAGGCGAAGAACCACATGAGCAACGGCACCCGCACGGCCCGAGCACCTCCAGCAGCAGCGCGGACGGCATCACAGAACAACCAGAACGCCCGTCCCACAAATGCCGCCCACCACGCAGCTCACCCAATTGGTTCCGTTCACTGTTTATGCAAAAAACTGAAAAAGGTGGCATCGGTAAGAACTCGAACCCACGATCTCTTGGTTTACAAAGAGCTGCGCAAACCACCTGGACAACACACGTACTATGTTGAGTTTCTCCCATCGGCTCTTTTAGTTCTTTCTTTTCGTTTCTTTTTTTCTCTTTCTTGTTTGTATTTTCTTTTTTTTCTTTTTTTCTTGTTTCTTCTATTTTTATTTTCCTTTTTATTTTACAAATATGCACGCACTTTTTAAATTCAATGAACTTTTTCTTCATTGACGAAATATTTTTCGAATATGATGAACTATCTTCAAATTCTATGAACTTTTTTTAGTCTGGAGAACTTTTTTTCAAGTTCGATGAACTTTTTTCAAATTTGATAAAGTTTTATAAATATTGATCAACTTTTTTCGAATTTGATGAACTTTTTTTCAAATTCGGTGAACTTTTTTCTAACT
The DNA here is from genome assembly GCF_002162155.2 of Triticum dicoccoides. Lineage (NCBI taxonomy): Eukaryota > Viridiplantae > Streptophyta > Magnoliopsida > Poales > Poaceae > Triticum > Triticum dicoccoides. Next base: position 451,976,941 of record NC_041389.1, on the reverse strand, counting down.
CGGTGAACTTTTTTCCAAATTCGATGAACTTTTATCTAATTTTGTGAACCTTTTTTCAAAATTGATGAACTTTTTTGTAAATTGTTGAACTTTTCTTGAAATTCGATGAACTTTTTTGAATTTTATGAACTTTTTTAAATTCAATGATTTTTTTTCTGAAATTCAATGAACATTTTCTAAAAGTTCTATGAACTTTTTCGAAGTTGATGAACTTTTTGTCAAATTCTATGAACTTTTTTCAAATCCGATGAACTTTTTTTGAATTCACAAACTTTTTTCATTTTTGTGAAATTATCCTTTCAATTCACTAATGCCTTTTCAAATTGATGTGTTCTTTATTCAAAAAAATTAAGTGGTGCAATATGCAATGAAACAGCGTTGCAGCATTGTTATTAAGCATTTTGCCTCTGTTACCAATCATAGAAAGCGAGTAGTTCGTGTGGCTGGGTACCTGTACGTGAACTTGACGTACTGAGTTCGAAACCTGTATATTGCAGTTTTTGTCGCGTTTTCTTTTGCGAGCTTTTGCATTCGCCAGGCTTCGTGTTTCATGGGCCGGCCCAGTGCGGGGCGCTGCAGGCGCCAGGAGCACGAACGGGCGCCTGCAACGCCGTATAGGAGCTCCCAAAATCGAATGCCCAGTAAACGGACACGAGCAGACGCGCGCGGGCCGTCTACTCCTCCCGGCCCGCCAGTCGGTGACACATAGGTCATACTCTTTCTCCCCATCGACAGCAAGCCTCCCCCCCCCACAGCCCCGCCCCGTCAAACGCCGCCGGCCAGTTTCAGTGCCCTCATCAGCGGTCCACACCCACATACCTCCCCCGCACACCACCACCTTCCCAGGTAGCAACCACCACCACCTCGCCACTGGGCCACCGCAGGTCCTCCCCCCCAACCTCG
>NC_041389.1:451973138-451975487 GCF_002162155.2 Triticum dicoccoides | reverse complement strand
CAGCTCCTTCGTATGACGCCGCCAGGCATACTACCGGGTCCAGGGAAGGTGCACATCTCTTTGCCGGCCAGCTTCTTCGATGACGCCCGCAAGTTATTCGACGGTTTGCTCCCAAGGTACAAATGGACTCCCAGGACGAGATTTTTTTCCACAATTTCCTCTACAACTCCAATGATTCCTCATCCGACAATGAGGAGATGATGGTTGCTGCATTGGTCGTCCATGACCACCTTAGTAGGCAGCGGCTGTTGTTCCGGGGCTCGATCCCGGGGCACACTCCGGCGTTGAATCGCAACCAAGAAAGTGGTCATTTTCTTCTTTGGAAGGACTACTTTGAGACACCCAACCCGCTCTTCAAACATTATCAGTTTCGGCGTCGTCTCCGTATGCCTAGGCGTGTTTTCAACCGAATTCGGGAGGGGGGGTGGCCGGATAAGATAAATATTTCGAGTGCAGGGAGGATGCCCATGGAAAGATTGCCTTCTCCTCTTATCAGAAATGCACTGCCGCTATCTGGATGCTTGCATACGGAGTTCCCGGTGATCTCATTGATGAGTGCGTCCGTTTGAGCGAGTCTACGTGCATAGACTCCATGTCAAGTTCTGCAAGGCTGTGATTGCAGTATTTGGCGCTGAGTACTTGAGAGAGCCAAATGCTGAAGATACACCCCGCTTGTTGGCGATGAATGCCAGCAAAGACTTCCCGGGGATGCTTGGTAGCATAGACTTTATGCATCGGGAGTGGAACAACTGCCCTTCTGCTTGGCCAGGTCAGTATAGGGGCCATGTCAAGGCTTGCAATGCCATACTTGAGACTGTGGCCTCACAAGATCTCTGGATCTGCACTCTTTCTTCGGCACGGCCGGACCGCACAATGATATCAACGTGCTTCAACGCTCACCAGTGTTTGCACGGCTTGCCGAAGGCAACTGCCCGCCGGTGAATGTTAACATCAACTGCCACAACTACAACTAAGGACACTACCTAGCTGGCGATATCTATCCTCAGTGGACTACTATTGTGAAGACAATCTTCAACCCTGTAGGAGAGAAGAGGAGGAGATTTGCACAAGAGCAAGAGAGTGCTAGGAAGGATATGGAGCGTGCCTTTTGGTGTTCTGCAATCTTGATGGAGCATCGTTCGGTATCCTGCTAGAACTTAGAGCACCAAAAAATTGTGGGAGATGATGACTGCTTGTGTGATCATGCACAATATGATTGTAGAGGATGAGCGTCCGGAACGTATCTACGACCAAGGGTTTCAGTTCCAGGGATCACAATATTGTGCCTGAGCATGAAGGAGCAGCAACATTTGCACAGTTCATCCAATTTCATCATCGAATGCGTAACCGGGAAACTCACATTCAGCTGGAAGATGATTTTGTTGAGCATATGTGGGCTCACGTTGGCAACCAATAGATGTATCTTTTTTTTAATATGTATTTGAGACAATTTGATTTTTATTTGGCTTGTAAACTATGATATTTTTTTTTGGTTTGTGAACTATGCTATATTTGTTTGCTTGTGAAATTATGTAAAATGTTTATACTTTTTTTTGAATTATGTTTGAAAAACGACGGTAAGCCGGCCGCATAGGCAAAAATGGGTCTGTATGTTGGGTACACTGCCGACCCAAACGAAAAAGAAGATGGACGAGAGCGGACGGCCGACCCAAACAGATAAAAAACGGACAAAGCGCGTGTCCATTTGGGTCATGTTGGAGTTGCTTTTAGGAGGATGACACTATGAGAGTGGTGCAATGTCAGATGAACGTGTCATGTCACTCTTGTTTTATAGTCCATCTAGACCAGGGCAGTTCGATCCCATGCATGCTACTGTAACTCGAATACAAAATAAATTTCGTGGATGGAAAGGGAAAAAAGGAATTTCTTCTTATTAGAGAGATACTCTCTCCATTCACACATATACTATGTGTTTAGCTTTTGTTGTGAATAGGATGTATATAGACACGTGTTAATGTGTTTGTTTACTTATTTCATGTATTCCTAGAGTTACTAAGCTCCCACGAAATAAGAGCTCCTGGTGAATCGCGGCTAACGAGCGGCGCACGGGCCCGTTTGACAGTGGGCAGGATGAGTTAGAGTCGGTTTGGCCGTTCTCGTGAGTTCTGGGACGTCCGGTCAAACAGCGATACAACAAAATCCTGATTTCTCTCTTGTTATCTTCTCGTGTCTGTGCCACCGGCCGGCTCCAACGCCTAGCCCTCGCCGGCACCATCCCCTGCGATTCCCTCTTCCCACCCCACCCTTGCCTGAAGGTGCCCAGGGGATGAACCACCGAGGAGGAAGAGGGAGGTGGTGGAGGATCCTATAGCTTATCGCCGCCTCCCT
>NC_041389.1:451957563-451973009 GCF_002162155.2 Triticum dicoccoides | reverse complement strand
ACTCTGCTGCGTGGATCCGTCTCCCCCCAGCAACCAGCACAGTAAGGCCTCAACTTTCACCATCTTCTTCCTCTAAGTCTGTCCCTTTTTAGGCGCATATTTTTCTTCCTCTGTTTCATTCCCTCCATGCTTGAGTTCAGAAAACATGTAAGTAAAATGTCATTTGTGCACGATTTACTCAAGAAAATTATTTTAGCAGGCTAAGAATATGCTATCTCACAAGGTCTGCAAGACCTTGTAAATGTGTTGATTCGACGGTCAAAGGTATCATAATCTGCTTCCTAACGGTCTGTTTGGATGGGTAGTTTTTGGTCAAATTCTAATGTAAGAACAAAAAACTGATTTTTTTTCCTGGCTGTAAATTTAGCGAGGCAAAATACGAGTGAACATCATTTGTATGCCATACTTTTGTCCTTTAAGGATAATGACCTTTCCAGACTTTATGTGCTCCCTGTCAGTTTTTTTGACATTGCTTAAATTTAGCTATTCACTTATTACAAGCTTGCAAAGTGGTGGACCAATGATGTTCATCAGGTGGAGGAAAGATCCCTTTGAACATAGAGGAAACACATAAACCACTTGACATAGGTTGTTCTTCTTTTATTTTCTATTTGCTTACTTGAGAGCTTAGAGTTGTATAACTTAATTTGTTTTCGGACTTCACATGCCCTTCAATTGGTAATATAATTTGTCACGGAGCATATGATAGGTGATGAATGCCTTCTCATCTCAGATATGAAACTTCAGTAGAATGCAGGTAGGCCTACCCCTGACGCCTTAAACAAACTCTTCCCTCCTTAAGTTTGTGCAATTTCAGTCTGCTTTTAAACTCCGAGTGACAGTTTGTTCGGTTAAAAAATGAAAATCATGTTTTACTACAAAGATAAATGCGTCTGTATTGCTGACAACCTCTCTTGAAAAGTTAATTCACTAAGTCAGCTACATATGACACGCTCTGAAGGCTAGGATGTAGTATCATGCATGGTGTTTAATTCGTTGTAGAGTCGCACTACATGATTGTACAATCTATTATCTGCTCCTTAATTTCCATGTCTATCCTGTGAGATGAATCCAGGTTGGATTTTACGTGTATCTTTCTAATTGCTCAAGCTGCATATTGTTAAATGCATCAATATGTTTTTTACCACCAGTTGGCCATTTATGCTTCTCTCTGTATCCATCTTTGGGTAGCATTAGATAAGGATCCAGGTTTTTGCTGTCGAGATTGTGATATTAGTGATGTACAATGAGCAATTATTCTGCTCTTGATACATACCTATTCTTGTGGAGTGTCAATATTATCTCTTCTATGTGACTTTCCACACTTTGGTATCCACTAATATGAAAACTAGGAATATGCTTGCTTGCAGTTTGTGTACTGCCCACAATTCTACAAGAGGGAGAAGCCGCACGAACGCGGCAAGGCAACCATTACGGCGTGGCTACCGCCGAAGCTGGGTGGCGCAGCGGTGTCGTTGATCGCGGCTATGTCCGGGGGAGAGCTGAGGCATGGCATGCAGCTGCTTGCGGCACGGCCGTACGCCTACATGGTTAGTTGGCTTACAAGCATGGTTGGGGCCTGGCGGCACAATTGGCAAAATCATGAAGAGTTTTCTTACTGGTGCTCCAATTATTCTCTCCACTGAAGAATCATGTGCATCTGTTGCAGGTCAGTTCTGTTATTTTCTCCAGCAATGCCGCTTTACATTGATGGTTCATGTGTTCAAAGTTTGGGTGTCTAAAGCTTGTTGCAGTACTGTGTTATCACCAGTTCAAAGCTTGGTTTGGTCTTGGTTGTAAAATAACAGTTATTTTATCTATACAATATTCTTCGACAAGGCTAGCCTTCTTTCCGTGTTCATGGATTCAAAAAGCACCTTACACTTTAAAAGCCTAAAAGGTGTATTATGGCATGAAACCTCAAAAGCTATTTACCGGTTCAACAACTATACTATCCTGCTAATTTCAGAGTTTCAGTTTCATCAGTCGTCACATGAACATATACACTATTTTGCTTTGGCTAGATCTGAATTGGTTAGTTGACCATTTAAGTATGCTTTTGGATCTTGCTTATCGCTTTTATTTCTCATGGGTTATGCAACATGCACATTGGTGTCACATTTTTTAGATGTGATCCTAATATGTTACCTTATAATCCCTTTCCTGACCAATCAGTTCAGTCTGATGGATGTTTTATTTATCTTAAAATTACAAGGAAATGGATTACTTTTATTTGGTAAATATTATTTCAGAATCCTGCTGGCTGAAGAATTCAGTTGAAAAGGTATGTCATTTAGCTCTTATTCTATTTCCCACTATTTGTGTTTATTGTTCCTTTTTGCCGGTGCGAACATGGATACAGAGCATTTGTATTTGCCAAGCATTGTGTAAATATTGTGGCCAATTTGTCATACGTTTGGCAAATAACAAAGCGGAACAAAGCTATTAGTCTTTGCAAGTTGTAGTGCAAAGAAATCTTTGCACCTGGTCACATGGTTAGGATATGTTTACTCCTAGCGATAGTTCAAATAAAAATCCAGACAACAGTGACTACGGGCTGTGATTAATTTGAGCAGAGGAAGCTGGGGAGCAGGACTGAAGTTGTTCTTGCTGATGGTCCAAGCTGCAACATACTTAACATGAAGTTGGTACGTGTTGAAGGAAATCAGGGATTATTGTTCGTTTATACCAAAATTGTTTCTTCCTAACATACATGCTTGATAGCTTATCTGAGGTCTCATAATTTTAGGTGTACACCTAGATGTCCAACGTTTTGAAGTGCACAAAAGATCATATTGCATTACATTTAACAGTCCGCCACAAACTACACAGTTATTTGGTGGTAAATGATAACCCAAAACCATAGTAGTGCGCCAAAAATTATTGTCACGGCAAAGCATGCACGGTTTCCATAACACGACCATCCGCATGTCGGTAGAAAAATAGAGATTATAAGGCCCGGGGAAGAACGAAGAATAGAAGTTTGGACCCAAAAATAAAAAGAAAGAATTAATATTCTGACGGATCCGTGATCAATAAAATGCTTGAGAGAAATTAGCGTGAAAAAATGCCTTTGCCTCTAGTGTAGCCTATATTAAAATATTCAAAAATATCTCATAGTTGTGGACGAGGGAGTAACTGTTCAGATCCAGGTTTATGATACACAGGACGTCCATTTTTACCAATCTAACTATGTAGTCTCACACATCGATTTCGATAAAAGAATAATATAAATATTTGTTAAAACCTCTATAGTATAAGAACTAAGAATCTAGACCCGTAAGGGTTCAATTTTTTCTTCTTTTTTGATTTTCTTTGCTGCTCCACAGTAAAATGACGCGTGTAATCCTGGGTTCTATATTCTTCTAGCTATCATGACGATTTAAAGGCTGTGTTTTGACCACTGTGTAGTCTCACGATGATTTAAAAGCCCACATTAGCCCTGCAGACAGTCCCAACCCACCATCCATACATACAGGTGTTCTTTTTGGTACACTAGCATGACCAACATTACCAGCCATCTTAGAATCAACAAGCACAACGACTCTTCATTCAGTGGAGGCAAGCATAACAGTTCAGGCACAGTAACCCTGAAACAAGCTACTACCTCCGTCTAGGTGAATAAGTCATTCGCGTAGTTCTAGTTCATCGATTTGAGGATTTAAATATGTGTTATATGTCATGAAAATTATATCACTAGACAGGCACTCAAGCAACGCTTCCTACTATAACATGAACATTTTGTAGTTCCAATGCGCGGTCTTGCAACTATGCACTGATTACTATGCAAAGTACACATGGCTGTCACCACTACTAGTACGTTGTAATTCTCTACCAATGCTACCTATTTGCAACCCGCCCAACATCAATATCAAAAAAACAGCACACGTACGCATGGGTTCAACGATGGGCATGGCGTGCCGTCACACCTTCTGCTTGCTAGTTGAGATAATTACATATAAGGAGGAGTAGGGTTGTTACCCCATTAAGGGGGACCAAACCTTAGTAGAACATGAGCCTCGTGTTCATCTCATGACTTGAGGTTACTTCCCACTCCCTTACAAATCTACACCCAACAATGGTGATGTGATTAGGTACGTTGTGAAATACCATCGACACTACTTAACAGAACCGAGTGAAGAGAGGAGCATACACCTTGATGCTGGTCCGACAACAAGCCATGAGTTGAGCTTGTATTGGGGATATGCCAATGATAACACAAGAAGGAGAATGAAGAAGAACGAGCGTCAACCATTGTATTTATACATGGCGATGGAATCACTAAAACTACTAAGCTCCGTGTTATAGGGAGGCGTGGGGTGCATCGGGGCGGGGCCACCGCTTGGGGCACGGTTGCAAATGGGTGGCCCATTTAATTTGTAGAGGGTTGTTGGGCTCAATGGTAGGTACGGCGTGCATCGAGCCCTTTTCCGTCTCATGGGTCGATCATGGTATTGCAACTGCTATATATCGCTTGTTGCAAGCAATAGAAGTGTGTCGTCCATAGCACACCACATGGTCTGGCTAAGTAGGGGCACATTGATTTTCTTTCTATTCTTTGCCTACACTAATAAGATTGCACGTGCAATGCACGTAATCACTCCTTAATACTTCATGGTCAAAGTCTCGTTCTCATGTGTCATAATGGACCATCTTCGTATTGCCACTCGTGTGTCAAGTTATAACTTTTTTATATTATCACCGGCCTCTTCCAAATACCTGAGCTTTTTTCTCATGGTGCTCGTAACCTCATAGGTAGAGTGATTGTCACTATCGCACTTATCCAATTAAAATGTCTTACACGGGCCATTCCGCAGTTCAACCCACGCAAGGCATGCGATGCGCAAGGGGAACACTTGGCATCACGGACGAATCACATCGCCTGTATCGAAATACTAATAAGAATTATTGACCTTGTCTGAGAAGACTTCTTTCAGTGCACATCAGAGAGCTTTAACTGAGATGTTGGTTCCTCATGACATTCATATACTACTATATAACAATGCAGTGTATGTGTGACGAAAGCATAGTAACATGAGAATAAATTGTTCTATTCTAACTTGCATATTTAACATCAATTTACGAAACATACATATGCAATTCTCTCAGTGCTTCAAACACGATGTGTAAAAACAAACTGAAATGAACTTTACACAGAACACAACTATTGTAATATGATGGAAGCTTCTCCATGTCATTTGACATGAAGAACCTTGTGTAAATTTTCATCAGAAGAGTATAAAACACATCTCTGAAGGAGACAAACTATTTTTTTTGGAATCAAGGAGACAAAACAAATGTCTTGCAATTTACACAAGTACCTAGTTTCATTTGGCATTCAGACATTAATGAACACAAATCAACATGAATCAAATCCTTTAGCTCCTTACTTGATGCATTTGAAAGCAAATCCGCATATCAACCTATTTAAACACCTGAAGATTCACAACTTGGCACATCAGTCGCCCTATGACCACACATGTGCCTCGGTTCTTCTGCATATGAAATATCTCTGAAAATTAAATCCAAAAATTCTATTAACTGAATTAGGCATAGTCAACTAGGAGTAAGCACATAAAGTAACTCAATCCAACAATACTAAACAAACAAACAGAATAATGTGTTATGATGCACGCCTTGAAGACGCTGATCCAACTGAGACTGAGAATTGAATAGCAACCCATTAGTCTGGCAAGCCGTTGCGTGGATCCCGAGAGTCCTCTGAGTCTAAGGTGGCAGTTCAGATACAGCAGGTAAATTTGGATGCTTGTTCGAGGACTCCTAGTAGCTTGCTAAATACGATCTGCAGCTAAATAGTCATGGATATTCAGATCAAAATTGAAAGAACATCTAAGAAAAATACCACTCAACTGTTAACCCTCAGCTTGTCGTTGAAGCTCTGACCTACTGCTTGTTTCGCGCTCATGCAGTCATATCAATTGAGTGACGTCTATATGTAAGCATATCATACTATCAGCTTGATGTTTAATTCACCACAGTGAGCAAGGAAAGGTGTAAAGAAGAGTTATACCAATTTCTGATAAATATGGTTAAATCAAGATTATTTCAAAATATCACCGAAGCTAATCAACCAATCATGAAATAGAACATGACACATAATGAAATTTTCAATGATTACTAGATAATTCGACACCAAAAAAGCTCGAAAGATAGCTATGGGATCACGTTGCACCGATCCTGCACCCACTGAGTAGAGTAGATGTATACATCAGCACCCAACAAAAAAGTCAAAATAAAAATCAAAGAATCGACTTGGAGGTAGCTAATGATGTCTCCAATCCACGATGAAAGCTCATACAGGCAAATAAAAAAGAAGCCCGATGCATTGGTGAGCTATACTACGTCAACACACATCGGATCTCCCCCAGAACTACCTCCACGCTCCAGCTCTGCAAAATGCTGGGGAACATAGTAATTTCAAAAGATTTCCTACGCGCACACAAGATCATGGTGATGCATAGCAACGAGAGGGGAGAGTGTTGTCCACGTACCCTCGTAGACCGAAAGCGGAAGCGTTAGAACAACGCGGTTGATGTAGTCGTACGTCTTCACAGCCCGACCGATCAAGCACCGAAAGCACGGCACCTCCGAGTTCTAGCACACGTTCAGCTCGATGACGTCCCTCGAACTCTGATCCAGCCGAGTGTCGAGGGAGAGTTTTGTCAGCACGACGGCGTGGTGACGATGATGATGTTCTTTCGTCGCAGGGCTTCGCCTAAGCACCGCTACAATATTATCGAGGAGGACTATGGTGGAGGGGGGCACCGCACACGACTAAGAGATCAATGATCTGTTGTTGTGTCTAGAGGTGCCCCCTGCCCCCGTATATAAAGGAGCAAGGGGGGAGGGGCGGCCAGCCAGGGAGGAGGCGCGCCATGGGGAGTCCTACTCCCACCGGGAGTAGGACTCCCTCCTTTCCTTGTTGGACTAGGAGAAGAGGGGAAAGAGGAGGGAGATAGAGGAAGGAAAGGGGGGGGGAGCGTGCGGACCCTACGGGTTCGAGAACTATGTAGACATGATGGAGACACGTGTCCGGTCAATAACCAATAGCAGAACCTGGATGCTCATATTAGCTCCTACATATTCTACGAAGATCTTTATCGGTCAAACCGCATAACAACATACGTTGTTCCCTTTGTCATCGTATGTTACTTGCCCGAGATTCGATTGTCGGTATCTCAATAGCTAGTTCAATCTCGTCACCGGCAAGTCTCTTTACTCGTTATGTAATGCATCATTCCGTAACTAACTCATTAGCTACATTGCTTGCAAGGCTTATAGTGATGTGCATTACCGAGAGGGCCCAGAGATACCTCTCCGACAATCGGAGTGACAAAACCTAATCTTGAAATACGCCAACTCAACATGTACCTTTGGAGACACCTGTAGAGCTCCTTTATAATCATCCAGTTACGTTGTGACGTTTGGTAGCACACAAAGTGTTCCTCTGGTAAATGGGAGTTGCATAATCTCATAGTTGTAGGAACATGTATAAGTCATGAAGAAAGCAATAGCAACATACTAAACGATCAACTGCTAAGCTAACGAAATGGGTCAAGTCAATCACATCATTCTCCTAATGATGTGATCCCATTAATCAAATGACAACTCATGTCTATGGTTAGGAAACATAACCATCTTTGATTAATGAGCTAGTCAAGTAGAGGCATACTAGTGACATTATATTTGTTTATGTATTCACACATGTATCATGTTTCCGGTTAATACAATTCTAGAATGAATAATAAACATTTATCATGATATAAGGAAATAAATAATAACTTTATTATTGCCTCTAGGGCATATTTCCTTCAGTCTCTCACTTGCACTAGAGTCAATAATCTAGATTACACAGTAATGATTCTAACACCCATTGTTGGGGATATAACTATTTGTAAGCCGCCCAGGAGGGGCCGGGTTACGCAAAGAAGACCCATCAGAAAAAAGCCCAAGACCAAGCATGAAGATGGCGGTTTAATAAAGGGTCTAAAGCCTGCAAAAGGCTTAAAGCCCGTAGTGGTAAACCGTCATGATAATATGACTTGTAACATAAGGTAGATTTAACTAGTCACCGAGTCAGACACTGTCTATGAGCCGGCCGGGACTCTGTAAGCCGGAGGACGCCAACCCGTGTATATAAGGGGGCGACCCGCTGGCGGCTAAGGGCAAGAAACAACTCGCTGAGAACCGGGCATAGCGTATCTCGCTCCCTGGACATCGAAACATCAAGCAATACCAACCCAACTAGATGTAGGCCTTACCTTCATTGTAAGGGGCCGAACTAGTATAAACCTCCTGTGTCTCTTGTCCCGATTAAACCCTTCAAGCTTCCTAGTTGCGATGGCTCCGCGATTAAGTCCGTTCACTAGGACATCTGACGTGACAATTCCACGACAGTTGGCGCCCACCGTGGGGCTAGCGCACGGTGGATTTGAGTTCTTGAAGGGCAACTTCGAAGGGCTCAAGGGATACACGGTAGGCCGGATGACCAAGAGTCGTCGCGGCAAGATCTACATTGACGACGAAGGTTGGGGCCCCGACGCCGGCTCAATTGAGTACGGGTACCGGGTCCCCTTCGGCGGAATCCACGTCTTCATCGGCCAGATTGGTGAACCGGGCCCTGAGCCAGACAACTGCACCAACCTCGTCGAGACGGCTTAGCGTGCGAAACCCGCCTGAGTTCAACCCAGCGTGAAGAGTGTTTTTGTGGGCTGCATCCACGCAGAAGAACTTTCTGAAGGATCTAAAGGTGGTGGTGAGACGGCCGTTCTCTGTGACGGTGATTCGTCCGCCGGTTCAACAGATTCGCTGTATCAAGTGCAAGATGGCGTGCTTGGGGGCTGTTCCGATGACTCCTGTATTCCGGACCCCTGTGAGTCGCCAAATTGGGCAGGAGTCTTCATGGCTGGGACTCAGCCCGACCAAAATTCTACAGCCGCATCTGCAATTACGTCTGGGATAGGAGCGGCCGGGGTAGGAGGCCCTGTGCGCCCGCCGGCTCAAGTGCTGATAGATCTCATGGATAAGCTTACGGCCCTGTTAACAGCTACGGTTATTCCTGCAAATAAAGATGAGCATGACGCAGAGGTGGCGCGGGTACGTGAGGAAATAGCTCGGGCCAAGGAGACCTTAGTAGTTGAGGATACCAGGTTAGCCACGGAACGGGCGGCTTTGGATGCACGGGCGCAGCAGCTCCAGTCAGAGGCTTTCCAGCTTACGATGAGCCTGAACGCATCTAATGAGTTGATGAGAAGGAGGCACCAAAAAACTCAATCTCGTCTGCCTCCGACTTACGACCCTCGGGTTCTTTTTGCTACACCCGGAGCCGGCCCAAGTAACCCGCCAGATGCAAATCAGTTTATGACAGCCGGAACAGGGGGACTGGCTCAGCCTCGAGAGATGGTACCTCCTCATGGAAACATGGTGCCACCTCGTTACGTGCCGATACCGCCGGGTCACTTTTCCATCCCCATGGAGAACTTAATCGCAACATCGGCGCGTCTGGCGGCTCTCCCAGTGGACGGTGATGATCCAACAGCGGTGGAGACCCGGAGGATCAGGGAACTTGTCCAGACGGTCCTGGCTCAGCAAGAGATTTATTCTTATAGTCGGGATAGGATTCACTCAACTCCTCCGCCTTGGTTAGCACCACCTCGTCAAAACCGGAGTCCGAGTTATAGCAGGCACATGGAGTCAGAAGCTTTGTCGAGCAATGCCCAGCGCCGGAACCAGCTCGGTGGCTATAACCCGGTACAAGATCGGGTACGTCAGGAGAACGAGCAGGCGGCTCAGCTAGCGGCTCAACACACGGCTCATCAAGATTTCCCGGAGTATCCGATACCTTCCATTGAGACGGGGGTGGCCACTAGAACCGGCGGTGTTCCTTGTTTGGTACCGGCTCTGTGGAATGTATGCCTTCCCAAGGACTTCAAGGGACCTCGAAAGGTGTCGAATTATACGGCCGACTTACAGCCTGGAGCGTGGATCGAGAGCTATGAGATGTCCATGGAGCTGTTGGAGGTCAGCGATGCAGCAATGGCTAAATACTTCACAATGATGTTAGATGGAATGGCCGGTCTTGGTTAAAAGGTTTGCCCCCCAATTCCATTGATTCGTGGGCAGAGCTGAAAGCCCGTTTCATCCAGAACTTCAAGGACACTTGCAAGCAATCCATGTCGATTGTGGATTTGACAAATTGTAAGCAGGAGGAGGGTGAGTCCACGACTTACTGGGTACGCAGGGTTAAGGAGATAATACATTCATCTGACAAGATGGATGCTGGCTCTGCAGTCCTTATGTTGGAAAAGAATTGTCGCTTTGAGCCGCTGAGACAGAAGCTGGGGCGCCTTAAGCGTGATTGCAATGATATGGGTATGCTGATGGCCGCTTTAGTCAAATACGCCGACTCTGATAGTACCAAGGACCCCACGTCCGATGAGGAAAAGACAGGGGAGGGAAAGAAGAACGGCAAGGGAAAGGGACAGCAGCATGACCCGACAAATCAAGGGGGTAACAAGCGTAAGGCCGAGGGTAACCCTTAGTTTGTAGCCAATGCCAATGCACAGGATAACAATAAGAGGCGTAAGGGCAAGCCGCCCTGATATGGCGGGTCAGGCCCATCTCTTGAGCAGCTGCTCAATGAGCCATGCCCGAAACACGGCACTCGGGAACGACCCGCCACCCACTTATGGAAAGATTGTGCGATCATGAAGGTTTTTAAGAATTCAAACACATTTGATGGTAGTCATGGATCGGGCAGCAGCTCAGGAGCTGGCGGTTTTCATGGCCCGGGTGACGGTTCAAGTTCCGGCTTTCAGGGACATCAGGGCAGTCATAATCAGCAGCAATCTGGTCAAGGGGAACAGCAGCAGCAATCGGGTTATCAAAGCCATCCGAAGCAGCTGAATGGTGGGCAGTATCATGTGTTTACCACTAGCTTGTGCAAACGTGACCAGAAGGTTGATAAGAGGGCTGTAAATTCTATTGAGTCGGCAGTTCCCCATTATTTGAGGTGGTCAGAGCAGCCCATTGTGTGGAGCAGGGAAGATCACCCCATCCGGGTTGATAATCCGGGTCAGTTAGCCTTGGTGGTAGCACCCCAGGTTGGTGGCTATAAATTCACTAAGGTACTCATGGACGGAGGTAGCATCATCAATATCCTCTATTATGAGACCTTCCAGCGCATGGGGTTAACTGATAAAAATTTGAAGACGTCCAATACTGTTTTTCATGGAGTGGTCCCTGGCAAGTCGGCGTACCCAGTTGGCAAGATTGAACTGGAAGTGGCTTTTGGAGATGAGTATGACTCCAGAGCTGAAAAATTAACCTTTGAGGTGGTCAAAATCAGGAGTCCATATCATGCTTTGTTTGGACGGCCGGCTTATGCCAAGTTCATGGCATGGCCGTGCTATGTTTACCTGCAACTCAAGATGCCAGGTCACAAAGGTACCATCACCATGCATGGAAGTCGGAAGGTAGCCCTGGAATGTGAGGAGGGCGACGCGGTTTATGCTGAGTATGTTTGTGCAGCGGAGGAACTGAAGTTTTATCAAAACAACGTTGACCCGGCAGATATGACCTCTCTAAAAAAGCCAACCACCTAGCATGACCCGGCGATGAAGTTTAAGTCGGCTGCTGAAACCAAGCTTGTGGATTTCAATCCGGGTGATTCATCTAAGCAGTTCAGCATCAGTACCAATTTGGATCCTAAATAGGAAAGCGCGCTCATCGAGTTCATCCGTGAGAATCGGGACATCTTTGCATGGAAACCTTCTGACATGCCAGGTGTACCGAGAGAACTCGCTGAGCACACTCTCAATGTTGATCCAAAGTATAAGCCGGTCAGGCAGTTTCTTCAACGATTCAACGAAGAAAGGCGGCAAGCTATTGGAGAGGAAGTCGCCCGGCTCTTAGCCAATGGGTTTATTGTTGAAGTCTTTCACCCGGAGTGGTTGGCTAACTCGGTGCTCGTGCTCAAGAAGAACGGCACCTGGCGGATGTGTGTGGATTACATGGACTTAAATAAGGCTTGTCCGGCTGATCCCTTCGCTCTTCCCCGTATTGATCAAATCATTGATGCTACGGTGGGTTGTGAGCATTTAAGATTTTTCGATGCTTATTTAGGTTATCATCAGATCAAGATGGCAATTACGGACCAGGAGAAGACGACTTTCATCACTCCGTTTGGAGCCTTCTATTATGTATCTATGCCGTTTGGGCTCAAGAGTGCTCAGGCTACTTATCAGCGATGTGTATAGAATTGTCTCCGCGATCAAATTGGGCGCAATGTTCATGCTTATGTGGATGATATCATGGTGAAGTCTAGAGAGAAGGAAACCTTGATATCTGACCTGAAGGAAACCTTTGATAAACTACGGGTTTATAAAATGATGCTTAACCCGGAAAAGTGTGTATTTGGTGTACCTGCAGGCAAGCTCTTGGGTTTCTTGGTTTCAAACAGAGTCATTGAAGCTAATCCGGAGAAGATCAAGGCAATTACCTCTCTGGCTAAACCGGCGTGCATCAATGATGTTCAGCGACTGGCGGGTCGTGTTGCTGCTTTAAGCCGGTTCATAAGCCGGTTAGGTGAGAAGGCCTTACCGCTGTATCAAATGATGAAGAAAACAGACACCTCTATCTGGAGTGATGCTGCTAACACTGCCTTTGAAGATTTAAAGAGACAGTTGTTTGAGCCGCCGGTCCTTGCGGCTCCCATTGATAGAGAGCCGCTGCTGTTATATGTGGCTGCTAACTCACAAGCTGTGGCGACCGAATTTCTGGGTATTAATTTCCAGAAAATTGGCCCTTGTGCTCACCAACCCCAGGATTACTGTTAGCTAATGAGGCACCAACTTGATACAATAAGTCCAAGCAAAAATGCAAAAGTTGAAGTACAAGACCATTCTGGCCTATGAGTACAAGATCATCATCGTCTATGGGACTCCATTTTCCACGGGAACAGCTGATCAGGTTAACTCCTATCTTCGCGAGGCTGCTATCACCATTTCTAAGCTCCGGGGCTGTCGTCACGGTCGCTCCTCTCCGCGCAAGAAATCTGGCCAAGACAATAGCCAAGGACAAGCCAGTGAGTACTTTGAATGTACTCGCAAACATTATGAACACGGGTATAATATAACAACGATGTTCTGAAATATTTTATGCTCATGACATCAGTCACAAAAGATAACAAAAACTCTGATGCATGCAAGCAGGTTATTTTTGAATGTGCTATAACATATAAATAATAAAATGCACCAATCGGGTGTCTGAAGCGACGCCTCGAAAGGTTGGTAAACCAGAGAAATGCCTCAGTCGGGCGTCTGAGCGACACCACATAAAGGGCTTATAAAAAAAACAAGCATGCCACAGTCGGGCGTCTCAGCGACACCACATAAAGGGCTTATAAAAATAAGTGATTAACAAGCATGCCACAGTCGGGCGTCTCAGCGACACCACATAAAGGGCTTATAAAAATAAGTAAATAACAAGCATGCCACAGTCGGGCGTCTCAGCGACACCACATAAAGGGCTTATAAAAATAAGTGATTAACAAGCATGCCACAGTCGGGCGTCTCAGCGACACCACATAAAGGGCTTATAAAAACAATAACAGTGAATATCCAGGAGGTAGAACCATCCCAGGGATATTCGATATTACCAATAATATAACGGGTTAGTCCATAACAAAATAATAATCATAATCATCACAAGTATCAAGTCGTAATTCTAGTTCTGGTTTAACAGTTTCACCTCCGAAGACCGACACTAAGACCGACACTTGACCCATCCCAGACTGTAATCCTTAACCATGGACACGGCTATTCGAATAGGTTTAATCTCTGCAGAGGGTGTACTCTTTACCCACGAGTAACGGATTCCTTTAGTCCATCTGGACTAATTCCGTCTACGATCTTTTAGTTGGAAACACACCTAACTTGCACACCCCAGCTTAACTCACATGTGTCTGGAATCACCCACGACACCTGTCAAGCAAAACTCTAACTGGGGAGGCTACAACCTCAATGTAACATGGGATCACAAAATTTATACCGCGCGCAAACTAGGGGAGCTACCCCCTTTCGGCTACAACCGAAACACCCATGCTCCCGGACCAGGTGGCATGTCTACCGGATGCCTCCAGTATCTTCCACCATGGCCTCTCTGTACGGTGTGTGCCAGGAAAGGGGTTGACAACTTACTGAACCGTACCCTACTTGTTGTAGAGACGAGTGGTAGTACGAAGCAAGTATGGGGGTTACTGGCACAAGACTCGATCTACGGTCGACTCAGGAGGTTTTAATATTCTCTGCATGATTAGTATAACAAAATATACTTCAACCAACAGATAGAAACACCACGTGACATACCCCCTCATGCCATACCGGACACGACCGTCTCGACGGAGGACTAGGGACAAGACTGTGTCTACCCAAGACAGAGGCCTTCCCGGCTTCCCTTCCGGTATGCATGAAAGGCATATGACGGTGATTTCCATCACAACAATATCAACTCCATCAGCATAAAAATCATTAATATGCACTCATGAGTAGGAACACATCCTCACATAAAATGACGTATGCTCGTGTCAGGGTGGTGTTGTCACCGTGTCAAACAACACACACAACAATTATGCCAGGGTTCAGAATGCTTGCCTTCAAGTCGTGGGGAGGCAAGGTGCATTCCAAAACTCTTGAAATCTTTCTCCTCTCTTCAAAATCCTATTTTAAAAATATATTTGAATTAACACACAAATTCAAAACAGCACAAAAAGTTGTTTTGGAAAATTTTTAAAAAATCTTAAAATAAACTAGACAATATTTGAGAGAGGTAGGAAAAGGAATCAATTCATTTGGAGTTATATTTAAAAAGTTATAGCAGGTCAAAGTTTTGGTCAACATCTGTTAATTAAAAATAAAACAGAAAAGAAAACGATTCTAATATATCCGTACACGTCGAAAGCGTATTCTGGAAACACGTTTCCACTTATCCAGCGTGGACCGCGTCTGAGTCACTGACAGTGGGCCCGCCTGGCCCACTGGTCAGGTTTGACTA
Source organism: Triticum dicoccoides (assembly GCF_002162155.2). Classification (NCBI taxonomy): domain Eukaryota; kingdom Viridiplantae; phylum Streptophyta; class Magnoliopsida; order Poales; family Poaceae; genus Triticum; species Triticum dicoccoides. The sequence continues at coordinate 451,957,937 of NC_041389.1, read as the reverse complement.
GTCCACCTTCCCTCCTCTTCCTCTGCCCGTGAGGGGGCGGGACTCCGACGATGCTCGCCGGCGAACGGCGGCACCGTTCGAGAAACAGAGGTCACCCGCGGGCTTAGGGGGTCGAGGCGGTCACTCCGTTGGTCGTTTTGGTCTTTGGGGTGGATGGAGCTGCCGGCGGCGAGCTCCGCGGCGGACGGTGGTCGTCGGGAAAAGTGAGTTTTTGCCCACGGTGAGTCCCGATCCAAATTGAATAGGGGGGTGGACTCACGAGAGGGAGAGGGGGTTCCTGGTGAAGAGAGTGGAGAGGGGGAGGCCCTGGTTGCGCCGAACGGAGCCGGAAGGCGGCGGTGGTTGTGGTTGCCGGAGGCGGGGAAGAAAACCTC
>NC_041389.1:451907527-451957001 GCF_002162155.2 Triticum dicoccoides | reverse complement strand
GCGAGCGGGCGTGGCTCGGGCGGCGCTGGCCATTGCAGGGGCTGTCGGGCGGCAGTGGCGGCTAGCTGCTGGCCTGCCGGAGACGTGGCGAGGGCTGTGGTGCTCGTGGGGAGCAGAAGGGGACGTGGCGTGCTGGCTGCGGTCGGCCACGAACCAGAGTGAGTGCGGGGCAAGATGCGGCGGCTCGGTCTTGGCACGTGCAAAACGCGTGCTCCGCTCGCGCTCTGGGCGTGCCCAGAGCACGCACGGAACGTGCTCGACAGAATGCTAAGGCATGTTAGGGGGCTCTAAACCACAAGAGGGTTAGCAGGGTGGGGTTATAGGCTAGGGCAAATCCATGGGACATGCTGGTCTGGTCAGGGGGTCAAGTTCATAATGTAAACAAAAACTCATGCCAAATCTGTCCATGCTCTCAAGGTGTTTGACAAAATGCCAAAGGCTCCTAGGCAGATCTTGGAGTGGCCAAATCTCCCAGAGTGGGGTCTCTTTAGATGAAAGAGAGGGTGGTGAGGTTAGTTTGCCAAAAGAAGAAACTTGCTAGTGCAAGTTTTGCAAAACTTCAATTCTGGGCAGGGAGTAAATGGCACCATTACATGGATCAAAAATGTCCCAAAGAGTGCATGCTCCTGGACTTAGGAGTTTTGTAGGGTTGACTACAAGCAGGAGAAAGCAAAAAGTCACTAGAGCAAGAATGAAAAGGGTTGCAGTAGAAAACAAAAGGCTGGTCCAGAATGAAAAAGAGGTTAATTCACTCAATTTTTCCAAAGAACATCACTAGGTTTTTGCATAAAATTGGATGGCATGCTACCACTGACACCCCATAATTTTGGTGGAGGCTCCAAGGAAATATTTAATTAAGCTATAGTGTAAAAATGTCCACTGGACCAGATTTGAAAAACAGGTGTAGAACTCAAAATATGCAATGAATGAAATATATTATTGCATAAAAGTGGTTTAGAGACATCACATGGCATCTCCAAATTTTGGTTGGAATTTTAGTTAAATTTATCAAATGGTTGTAGTTCAAAAAGAGCTCCAAAACTAAAGAAAGTCACTTTAATGAATAAATCTCAGGGTGAAATAATTAAATAAATAAATCTGCTGATCAAGGAATGTTATATAGAGAGATCATAGAAGTCCAATATATTTTGGAAAGATTCACTTGGGAAAAACTCCTCAATATTAAAAGAAAGATTCTGAAATCAACAGAAATATTTCTGCAAGCAAAATTTTTAAACTCTTGGCAAAATTTTAATAATTAAAACCTGGTTAAATTTTTTCGGGGTGTTACAAATACTACCTCCCTTAAGAAAAATCTCATCCTCGAGATTTGCTAAGGGTTGCTTTTGAAAAAAAAATTCTTTTACCAGGTCAAAAGATCACTTAACTTAAGCAGTAAAAATGCGTCTACAGTGAGAGGGCAATAAGTGGTGAATAACTACAGTGTGGGATACTGACATTGTGTGGAGAAATCCACGTTTAGGAAAAATGAGCGATTTCTACGTTGGACGCAGTAAATTTAGAGTAAATTCTAAATTCTAAAATACGCTGGTCATACCCGAGAGCACAGTGCTCCCTCTAGCTGACACCCAGGGCCCATTGTCAGTCTCTCCTTCTACCTCTGGCTCTCTCTTCTTCCTCTCTCCCGCGCGCTTTCCCGGGCTTTCTCCACCGGCGACGTCTAGCGCGTAGGGCATCTAGGCCGTATTGTGGTAGTGCATGGCGTGCTTGCTGCCGGTGCAGTGTGCACTCACCTCGCGGGCCAGTGCGCTGTCGGCACTGCTCGCGGATTCGCCTCCGAACACCGGCGATCGGGCGACGAGCGGCGCTGGTGGACTTCGCCCACCGTACACAGATCTCGTGCTATAAAACGACCGCGGTGCTCCTTCTTCTTCTTTGCACCTGGCCTCGTTTCTCCTCCTCCTCCTCCATTTCTGCTTACCGGAGCTCGAGACGAGGCTCTAATGGCGGAGGCGATGCCGGACTGGTACGTGATCCTGGTGTGTGGAGGGCTGGCGGCAGTGCTGGGGCTCTCCGTGCTCCTGTGCGCGATGATCCTTGAGGATCTCTGTGATGCTGCCGCTCGGGTGCTGGCTCTCCGCGGTGGCGGTGATCACGAGGACTAGGCGTAATGCCGGGTGTTAACTGTTGTCGGTGTGTCGGAGGTGACTAGTATATGGATGATTATCCACTAATCTCTCCTTTGGAGGCTGTGGTGCGCTTAGGAAGGTGGTCGGTGAGATGCAACATGGTTACGTGTCTTTGCAAGACAGTGTAAGAGCCCGAGTGGTTGTGGGTCTGCTGTCGTGGTGCTGCGTGAATAAAAAAATAATCCATATAGTGAGAGGATAAACGATGCAGCAACTCAGGGAAAAGAAATCTCCCTCCAGGATTTTCGCGATTACAATGGTTTATCACAATGAAAACTACTCATATTAGTAGAAACTAAATACTCGACTCGTCGCACAAATTCGAGGTACCATGCATAAGTTACAATGCAATAATAAATGCTGCAATAACAAACACCGCAGTGACGTCTAAAATGAGAACGGTAACTGGACGGGGTCCTGAGAAGATGTCGCTGGTAATGGGATACATTCCTCTTCTATCGGAGGAATTGGATTGACCAGTCGATGTATGTGTCTCTCCGGGTCGGGCCTCAGTGGTCTGCCGATGGCAATCTGAGGATTCAAATCAGCGAGACTCTGGAGATAATCCATTACTCGCTGGTTCAAATGTTCTTGAGCGATGATGTACTGGATAAGGTTGGCCAGTACTGGGTCTCTCTCAATCCGTCCATCGAAAAAAGATGTTACTCCTCCGGGTGTTGCACGGCTCGGAAAGTATTAATATCCTCGTTCGCTGGCATAGGGTACCGCGAATCGAAGACGAGCAATCGCTTCGTACGCAGCAGCTTCTATGGCCATGCGTGGGGTCGGCATAGATTTCCCCACGAAGGAGACCTCCATTGGATCTTGGTTGGAGTCTAGGGGGGGGATGTGTACTGCTGCCCAATATTCCGAGGTGGAAGGGGTGATTCTCGATTTGAACAGCTCGTACTGGGGTGGCTGGGTAGAACCCATGGTACTGCAGGTAAAGTCCCACAGTATTTTGACAAAGATACCCGGGGTTGCATCTGGGGTTCTCAGATAAATACTAGGGCTCGGCATGGCAAGAAATGGTTGTGAGAGTGTTGCACGGGTGAGGGATGCTGGGTAAGGTCACAAGGTGGCCTTCTTATATAGCATCTGGGCTGGTTTATTTACCGTGGTGAAAGGTAATAAATCTGTCAGATCAGCTCCAAGGGTCGGGGTCAGTGTCAGAGATACACATATCTCATAAAGAGACGTGTTACTGTGGGTGTCGTCGGGGTTGGTTTTGGTAGCTGTGCCTGGAAAAAAATATGCAACTGCGTGCTGACAAAAATACGCAAGGCTACCATTTAAAACAGAGGCACAAGAACAGGTTGCGTTTATTTGCAAGGTCACACGATTACAAAGCGAGGATACACTGAGACTCGGTACTAATCTTATGGCTTAGTCTACCTCGTTTATGTCCAAACGGGCGTGCCTGGTGGATGTCGAGGCTTCTCCATGTGTCTCACTGTCGGATTAGTCGGAGATGGTGGAGGGGCTGCAGGGTCGGGGTGGCGATGATGACCATCACGGGGATTGTTGGCCACAATTCCGTTGGAGTGTGCTCCCAAAAGGTGACGAAACACTTCTAGGGTCATCAAAGTACCTTGGCCACTGGCTGGGGCTGACCTCAGGGTCTCGATCGGGTGTCCGAACAGCACGACTGGGTTGTCGGCGTCGGGCTCGGCTTCCCTGCTTGCCGGGGCTCGGCGAACCAGCTCTCCTCGAGCTGCGATCAGATCAATGGTGATCTGATCAAACAGTGCCTCTAGTGCACTTACATAGCGTACTAGGTGCAATAATGCAGGATCCGTCTCGTGATCTCCGTTGGCAACTTGGGGTGGTCTACCATACCCTTCATGCCTGAGGTAGTAGTAGAACAAGGGACAGTTAACTCTGGGCGACAACTGCCAGAGTTGAACTATAGCCTCTCGAGCAGCTAGCTGGATGGCTTGTGGCTCGAAGGAAATTGTTCTTCCGATGAACCTGTAGGGGCGTTCTGGTGATAGTCCCCTACCGTAGATGTGCACAGTGGCCCAGAATTGACGGCTCTCACCGCTCATGGTTCCTTGGTACACCACATATTCTGGGGGCTCCTCTAACGCATAGGCACGACGGGTGAGGTTTGCGAGTATGGTCACAAAACCTCCAAGGTTGGTTGCTGTGGTCTCGTTGTGCACTATGGGACCAGGCATAGTGGCTAGGTTCGGGGAAGAGGCTGTGCTGTGTTGGGTTGAGGCTAGCATGCCCTTTTATAGAAAAGGGAGCGGAGTCTTCCTTCGCACGCTTGCGAATGAGACATTTTGGGCATCGGTCACTGGCGTGTGATTGACAGGCTAGGTTGGTAGGTTGGGCACCGACTGCCAAATAGTGTCGGGATCACTGTGTGGCTATCTTGCATGAGAAGCTTGGCTGGGTTTTGGTTAAGGTCTGAAGGTTGGTTTACCGAGGTTTATCGACCTGGCTAGGATAGGATTAGCCAATGGTCAGCCTGGCTCTGATACCAAGTTTGGGCGACTGAATTTTCGAGTATTAATTTCCAGAAAATTGGCCCTTGTGCTCACCAGCCCCAGGATTACTGTTAGCTGATGAGGCACCAACTTGATACAGAAATTCCAAGCAAAAATGTAAAATATGAAGTACAAGACCATTCTGGCCTGTGAGTACAACAATATGGTTTCTAGTGGTTGATAGCGGAAGCGGTTTGTGGATCATCGTCGTCTATGGGACTCCAATTTCCACAAGAACAGCTGACCAGGTTAACTCCTATCTTCGCGAGGCTGCTATCACCATTTCTAAGCTCCGGGGCTGTCGTCACGGTCGCTCCTCTCCGCGCAAGAAATCTGGCCAAGACAATAGCCAGGGACAAGCCAGTGAGTACTTTGAATGTACTCGCAAACATTATGAACACGGGTATAATATAACAACGATGTTCTGAAATATTTTATGCTCATGACGTCAGTCACAAAAGATAATAAAAACTCTGATGCATGCAAGCAGGTTATTTTTGAATGTGCTATAACATATAAATAATTAAATGCACCGATCGGGTGTCTGAAGCGACGCCTCGAAAGGTTGGTAAACCAGAGAAATGCCTCAGTCGGGCGTCTGAGCGACACCACATAAAGGGCTTATAAAAAAATAAATAACAAGCATGCCACAGTCGGGCGTCTCAGCGACACCACATAAAGGGCTTATAAAAATAAGTGATTAACAAGCATGCCACAGTCGGGCGTCTCAGCGACACCACATAAGGGGCTTATAAAAATAAGTAAATAACAAGCATGCCACAGTTGGGCGTCTCAGCGACACCACATAAAGGGCTTATAAAAATAAGTGATTAACAAGCATGCCACAGTCGGGCGTCTCAGCAACACCACATAAAGGGCTTATAAAAACAATCACAGTGAATATCCAGGAGGTAGAACCATGCCAGGGATATTCAATATTACCAATAATATAACGGGTTAGTCCATAACAAAATAATAATCATAATCATCACAAGTCTCAAGTCATAATTCCAGTTCTGGTTTAACAGTTTCACCTCCGAAGACCGACACTAAGACCGACACTTGACCCATCCCAGACTGTAATCCTTAACCATGGACACGGCTATTCGAATAGGTTTAATCTCTGCAGAGGGTGTACTCTTTACCCACGAGTAACGGATTCCTTTAGTCCATCTGGACTAATTCCGTCTACGGTCTTTTAGTTGGAAACACACATAACTTGCACACACCAGCTTAACTCACATGTGTCTGGAATCACCCACGACACCTGTCAAGCAAAACTCTAACTGGGGAGGCTACAACCTCAACGTAACATGGGATCACAAAATTTATACCGCGCGCAAACTAGGGGAGCTACCCCCTTCGGCTACAACCGAAACACCCATGCTCCCGGACCAGGTGGCATGTCTACCGGATGCCTCCAGTATCTTCCACCATGGCCTCTTTGTACGGTGTGTGCTAGGAAAGGGGTTGACAACTTACTCAACCGTACCCTACTTGTTGTAGAGACAAGTGGTAGTACGAAGCAAGTATGGGGGTTACTGGCACAAGACTCGATCTACGGTCGACTCAGGAGGTTTTAATATTCTCTGCATGATTAGTATAACAAAATATACTTCAACCAACAGATAGAAACACCACGTGACATACCCCCTCATGCCATACCGGACACGACCGTCTCGACAGAGGACTAGGGACAAGACCGTGTCTACCCAAGACAGAGGCCTTCCCGGCTTCCCTTCCGGTATGCATGAAAGGCATATGACGGTGATTTCCATCACAACCATATCAACTCCATCAGCATAAAAATCATTAATATGCACTCATGAGTAGGAACACATCCTCACATAAAATGACGTATGCTCGTGTCGGGGTGGTGTTGTCACCGTGTCAAACAACACACAAAAAAATTATGCCAGGGTTCAGAATGCTTGCCTTCAAGTCATGGGGAGGCAAGGTGCATATCAAAACTCTTGAAATCTTTCTCCTCTCTTCAAAATCCTATTTTAAAAATATATTTGAATTAACGCACAAATTCAAAACAGCACGAAAAGTTGTTTTGGAAATTTTTTAAAAAAATCTTAAAATAAACTAGACAATATTTGAGAGAGGTAGGAAAAAGAATCAATTCATTTGGAGTTATATTTAAAAAGTTATAGCTGGTCAAAGTTTTGGTCAAAATCTGTTAATTAAAAATAAAACAGAAAAGAAAACGATTCAAATATATACGTACACGTTGAAAGTGTATTCTGGAAACACGTTTTCGCTTATCCAGCGTGGACCGCGTCTGAGTCACTGACAGTGGCCCCGCCTGGCCCATTGCTCAGGTTTGACTAGTCCACCTTCCCTCCTCTTCCTCTGCCCGTGAGGGGGGCGGGACTCCGGCGATGCTCGCCGGCGAACGGCGGCACCGTTCGAGAAACAGAGGTCACCCGCGGGCTTAGGGGGTCGAGGTGGTCACTCCGGTGGTCGTTTTGGTCTTTGGGGTGGATGTAGCTGCCGGCGGCGAGCTCCGCGGCGGACGGTGGTCGTCGAGAAAAGTGAGTTTTTGCCCGCAGCGAGTCCCGGTCCAAATTGAGCAGGGGGATGGACTCACGAGAGGGAGAGGGGGTTCCTGGTGAAGAGAGTGGAGAGGGGGAGGCCCTGGTTGCGCCGAACGGAGCCGGGAGGCGGCGGTGGCTGTGGTTGCCGAAGGCGGGGAAGAAAACCTCCCCGGGTCGACTGGCTGCCACGGGGAAACGAGGGGGGGTGATTTGAGGCTGCTTGCGTGCTGGGAGGGCTCGAGGGGCTTCCTTTTATAGCGCCCCCACGTTGGTTCACGGCGGCAGTGGATGAGCTCGTCGGCGACCGACGTTCTGTAGCTTGCAGGCATCGTGGCGAGGCTGGGGATGGCGGCAGGAGCTAGCGGACGAGTGGGTACTGCTCCAAGGGCGAGCTGGCGAGCGGGCGTGGCTCGGGCGGCGCTGGCCATTGCAGGGGCTGTCGGGCGGCAGTGGCGGCTAGCTGCTGGCCTGCCGGAGACGTGGCGAGGGCTGTGGTGCTCGTGGGGAGCAGAAGGGGACGTGGCGTGCTGGCTGCGGTCGGCCACGAACCAGAGTGAGTGCGGGGCAAGATGCGGCGGCTCGGTCTTGGCACGTGCAAAACGCGTGCTCCGCTCGCGCTCTGGGCGTGCCCAGAGCACGCACGGAACGTGCTCGACAGAATGCTAAGGCATGTTAGGGGGCTCTAAACCACAAGAGGGTTAGCAGGGTGGGGTTATAGGCTAGGGCAAATCCATGGGACATGCTGGTCTGGTCAGGGGGTCAAGTTCATAATGTAAACAAAAACTCATGCCAAATCTGTCCATGCTCTCAAGGTGTTTGACAAAATGCCAAAGGCTCCTAGGCAGATCTTGGAGTGGCCAAATCTCCCAGAGTGGGGTCTCTTTAGATGAAAGAGAGGGTGGTGAGGTTAGTTTGCCAAAAGAAGAAACTTGCTAGTGCAAGTTTTGCAAAACTTCAATTCTGGGCAGGGAGTAAATGGCACCATTACATGGACCAAAAATGTCCCAAAGAGTGCATGCTCCTGGACTTAGGAGTTTTGTAGGGTTGACTACAAGCAGGAGAAATCAAAAAGTCACTAGAGCAAGAATGAAAAGGGTTGCAGTAGAAAACAAAAGGCTGGTCCAGAATGAAAAAGAGGTTGATTCACTCAATTTTTCCAAAGAACATCACTAGGTTTTTGCATAAAATTGGATGGCATGCTACCACTGACACCCCATAATTTTGGTGGAGGCTCCAAGGAAATATTTAATTAAGCTATAGTGTAAAAATGTCCACTGGACCAGATTTGAAAAACAGGTGTAGAACTCAAAATATGCAATGAATGAAATATATTATTGCATAAAAGTGGTTTAGAGACATCACATGACATCTCCAAATTTTGGTTGGAATTTTAGTTAAATTTATCAAATGGTTGTAGTTCAAAAAGAGCTCCAAAACTAAAGAAAGTCACTTTAATGAATAAATCTCAGGGTGAAATAATTAAATAAATAAATCTGCTGATCAAGGAATGTTATATAGAGAGATCATAGAAGTCCAATATATTTTGGAAAGATTCACTTGGGAAAAACTCCTCAATATTAAAAGAAAGATTCTGAAATCAACAGAAATATTTCTGCAAGCAAAATTTTTAAACTCTTGGCAAAATTTTAATAATTAAAACCTGGTTAAATTTTTTCGGGGTGTTACAAATACTACCCCCCTTAAGAAAAATCTCATCCTCGAGATTTGCTAAGGGTTGCTTTTGAAAAAAAATTCTTTTACCGGGTCAAAAGATCACTTAACTTAAGCAGTAAAAATGCGTCTACAGTGAGAGGGCAATAAGTGGTGAATAACTACAGTGTGGGATACTGACATTGTGCGGAGAAATCCACGTTTAGGAAAAATGAGCGATTTCTACGTTGGACGCAGTAAATTTAGAGTAAATTCTAAATTCTAAAATACGCTGGTCATACCCGAGAGCACAGTGCTCCCTCTAGCTGACAGGTGGACCCAGGGCCCATTGTCAGTCTCTCCTTCTACCTCTGGCTCTCTCTTCTTCCTCTCTCCCGCGCGCTTTCCCGGGCTTTCTCCACCGGCGACGTCTAGCGCGTAGGGCATCTAGGCCGTATTGCGGTAGTGCGTGGCGTGCTTGCTGCCGGTGCAGTGTGCACTCACCTCGCGGGCCAGTGCGCTGTCGGCACTGCTCGCGGATTCGCCTCTGAACACCGGCGATCGGGCGACGAGCGGCGCTGGTGGACTTCGCCCACCGTACACAGATCTCGTGCTATAAAACGACCGCGGTGCTCCTTCTTCTTCTTTGCACCTGGCCTCGTTTCTCCTCCTCCTCCTCCATTTCTGCTTACCGGAGCTCGAGACGAGGCTCTAATGGCGGAGGCGATGCCGGACTGGTACGTGATCCTGGTGTGTGGAGGGCTGGCGGCAGTGCTGGGGCTCTCCGTGCTCCTGTGCGCGATGATCCTTGATGATCTCTGTGATGCTGCCGCTCGGGTCCTGGCTCTCCGCGGTGGCGGTGATCACGAGGACTAGGCGTAATGCCGGGTGTTAACTGTTGTCGGTGTGTCGGAGGTGACTAGTATATGGATGATTATCCACTAATCTCTCCTTTGGAGGCTGTGGTGCGCTTAGGAAGGTGGTCGGTGAGATGCAACATGGTTACGTGTCTTTGCAAGACAGTGTAAGAGCCCGAGTGGTTGTGGGTCTGCTGTCGTGGTGCTGCGTGAATAAAAAAATAATCCATATAGTGAGAGGATAAACGATGCAGCAACTCAGGGAAAAGAAATCTCCCTCCAGGATTTTCGCGATTACAATGGTTTATCACAATGAAAACTACTCATATTAGTAGAAACTAAATACTCGACTCGTCGCACAAATTCGAGGTACCATGCATAAGTTACAATGCAATAATAAATGCTGCAATAACAAACACCGCAGTGACGTCTAAAATGAGAACGGTAACTGGACGGGGTCCCGAGAAGATGTCGCTGGTAATGGGATACACTCCTCTTCTATCGGAGGAAGTGGATTGACCAGTCGATGTATGTGTCTCTCCGGGTCGGGCCTCAGTGGTCTGCCGATGGCAATCTGAGGATTCAAATCAGCGAGACTCTGGAGATAATCCATTACTCGCTGGTTCAAATGTTCTTGAGCGATGATGTACTGGATAAGGTTGGCCAGTACTGGGTCTCTCTCAATCCGTCCATCGAAAAAAGATGTTACTCCTCCGGGTGTTGGACGGCTCGGAAAGTATTAATATCCTCGTTCGTTTGAATGAAAAAGAGGTTGATTCACTCTTTTTTTTTCAAAGAACATCACTAGGTTTTTGCATAAAGTTGGATGGCATGCTACCACTGACACCCCATAATTTTGGTGGAGGCTCCAAGGAAATATTTAATTAAGATAGTGCAAAAATGTCCACTGGACCAGATTTGAAAAACAGGTGTAGAACTCAAAATATGCAATGAATGAAATATATTATTGCATAAAAGTGGTTTAGAGACATCACATGACATCTCCAAATTTTGGTTGGAATTTTAGTTAAATTTATCAAATGGTTGTAGTTCAGAAAGAGCTCCAAAACTAAAGAAAGTCACTTTAATGAATAAATCTCAGGGTGAAATAATTAAATAAATAAATCTACTGATCAAGGAATGTTATATAGAGAGAGCGTAGAAGTCCAATATATTTTGGAAAGATTCACTTGGGAAAAACTCCTCAATATTAAAAGAAAGATTCTGAAATCAACAGAAATATTCCTGCAGGCAAAAATTTTAAACTCTTGGCAAAATTTTAATAATTAAAACCTGGTTAAATTTTTTTGGGGTGTTACACGAGCCGTTAGTGTCGCCATCGTGGTTGAGCGGAAGGAGGCAGGCAAGGAGCATCCGGTCCAACGGTCGGTTTACTATGTTAGTGAGGTGCTCATTGAGTCTAAACAAAGATATCCACATTGGCAAAAACTTGTTTATGGCGTGTTCATGGCAAACCGGAAGCTGAAGCAGTACTTCCAAAGTCATCTTATAATGGTGGTAAGTTTTGCCCCTTTGGGAGACATCATTCAGAACAGGGAGGCCACAGGACGAATCGCCAAGTGGGCTATTGAGCTTGGGCCCTATGGTTTGAAGTACATGCCCCGTACTGCTATTAAATCTCAAGCCTTGGTGGACTTTATCAATGATTGGACAGAGTTGCAGGCACCTGAGAAGAAGCCAGATAATACATATTGGACTATTCACTTCGATGGGTCCAGGCAGTTAGAAGGCTTAGGGGCTGGAGTTTTTTTAACTTCCCCTCGAGGTGACAAATTTGGTTATGTGCTCCGGCTCATGTTTCCTTGTACTAACAATGCAGCTGAGTACGAGGCCCTGCTCCATGGTCTCCGGATGGCCAAAGAGATGAATTTGAGTCGGGTAAGGTGCTTGTGCGACTCAGATCTCGTGGCTCAACAGGTATTAGGCAAGTGGGACTCTAAGGATCCCCTTATGGCAGCGTACCGTCGTGAAGTAGATGCTGTGGCTGGGTACTTCAAAGGGTATCAAGTGGAGCACATTGATCGAAGGAAGAATGAGGCGGCTGATGCGTTAAGCCGGTTGGGATCTCAGCGTAAGCCGGTGCCGCCTAACACCTTTCTTGACGTTTTGCATAATCCTTCTGTCAAGGTACCTACGGAGGAAGAACTAGCAGTGCCAGACCTGGAGGCACAGTTGGTGGCCGTGCTTCACGTCATCCCGGATTCGACATTGCCATACTTGGTTTATATGACCCGAGGAGAGTTGCCTGAGGATGAGACCTTGGCAAGACAAATCGTCAGGCGGTCCAAGTCCATGACAATTGTTAATGGCGAGTTACATCACCTCAGTGTCACAGGGGCATTCCAGCGTTGTGTGTCGCATGCGGAGGGTCAAGAGATACTTAGAGATATCCATGAAGGAGATTGTGGTCATCATGCCGGCTCAAAATCTCTTGTGGCCAAGGCTTTCCGTCATGGTTTTTATTGGCTGACGGCTCATGCTGATGCGGAGGATCTTGTCAGCAAATGTGACGGATGTAAAATTCTCACGACGAGCTCATGTGCCGGCTCAAGAGTTGAGGATGATTCCAATTACTTGGCCGTTTGCAGTCTGGGGGCTTGACATGGTGGGACCTTTCAAGAGATCTAAGAATAAAAAGACACACCTCCTGGTGGCGGTGGATAAATTCACAAAGTGGGTTGACGCAGAGCCGGTCAGTCAGTGTGATGCAGCCACAGCGGTTCAGTTCATCAAAAAGGTGATCTTTTGTTTTGGTTTTCCACACAGCATCGTAACTGATAATGGCACTAATCTCTCTAAGGGTGCCATGGAGGAGTTCTGTCAACAAGAACATATCCGGCTTGACGTTTCGGCTGTTGCTCATCCTCAATCCAATGGTCAAGCAGAAAGAGCTAATCAGGAGATCCTGAGGGGTATCAAACCATGGCTCTTGGCCCCCTTACAGCGGACTCCGGGTTGCTGGGTGGAGGAGTTACCCTCTGTGCTGTGGAGCATCAACACTACGCCTAACAGTTCCACGGGTTATACACCTTTCTTCATGGTTTATGGAGCAGAGGCAGTCCTGCCAAGTGACATCCGGCACGATTCACCCCGTGTGGCGGCTTACGTTGAGGCTGATAATGAAAAATCTCGTCAGGAGGCACTTGACTTGTTGGATGAGGAGCGAGATTTGGCAATAGCCCGCTCAGCAATTTACCAGCAAGACCTTCGTCGCTATCACAGCCGCCGGGTCAGAAGCAGAACCTTTCAGGAAGGCGACTTAGTGCTCCGGCTCATTCAAGATCAGTCTGATATGCACAAGCTATCCCCTCCTTGGGAAGGACCCTTTGTGGTCAGCAAGAATCTGAACAACGGGTCATACTACCTCATTGATATTCGAGAGCACAAAGACTCACGTAAGTCGGAGGAGGAGACCCGCCGCCGTGGAATATAGCCCATCTTCGGCCTTACTATACTTAAGCCACCGGGTCTCAAGATGTATATATTTTGACGATGTATATATTATATAAAGCAATAAAGCAGGACCTCTGTCCTTTTTTTACTCTCAAAAGTTTATGTCTTTTTTGTCAGATGGTGGAAACAACCAACAGGGAGCGGATCATATCTGAATCCGGCTTTACCTTTGGTCCGGCATATGATATATCTAAATCTAGCCATGATCACTTGGGGGCTTCCTGTTCAAACATAGGTCATATTCGAACCAAAGAGAACATAGCTGTCTATACCCACTTGATTGGCATACCGCCAAACCCACTTGAGGGCTTCTTGATCATATTTGAATCATAGCTTAACCCCTTTTGGTCTGACGTGGATCGTATCCGAATCAGCGTCATTAAACAACTTTTATTGTCACTTGGGGGCTTCTTGTTCAAACATAGGTCGTATTCGAACCAAAGAGAACATAGCTGTCGATACCCACTTGATTGGCATCGCCAAAGCCACTGGGGGGCTATATGATCGTATCTGAATCTTAGCTTAACCCCTTTGGAACGGTTCACTGATCGTATTCGAATCAGAAGCCTTTATATTATCTATCATATTTGATGAGCATAGTTATTTGATTTTCTCAAGACCTTCTTGACAACACTATGAGATGGTTGTTTGTTCTTCCAGCTTAATATGAATCACCCTAGGTTATTAAGTGCCAGGTGAACATTATATGTTACAACCTTCAGAAGTTGGACTTACCCGCATGGTGTAGGTCATATAAGCAGGTGAGATCATCAAAGGCATCGCAGGTATATCATTGTGATTATGTTTAACAAATATAATCCTAACCTGGCCTTTATATGATGTTTTGGTTCGTATTCTGGGTTTTCAATATCTTATGTGACCCTGATGCGATAAATCGCCAAGGGAATTCTTGCTTGTTTTATATGCAGGATAAGGCAAGCAAATTTGATGTCAAGGAGATAAAAGATCAATATAAGCTGGAAGTATATAGCGATGGCGGCTTACGAAAGTATTAAGCGCCATAAACATGCGCGAAGGCATGACAAAATTGAAAGGTTTTTTTTCTACCCTATTACAAGACTCCCCGAGTCTGAATAATGAAGCATTGTTTTGCAAAGTCCTAAAACGCCTTGCGGTTCACTCCTTTGGTGGACTTGAAGGCTCCGAGTTATCCTTCTCCGCATCTCCGTCGGCTGCTTTGTCCTGGAAATTTGATGAGGCCCAGTCAATGCCGCTCAAAGCTTCAAACTCGGCTTCATCATCTATTAAACCGGCTGGGTCCACTTCAGGGGCAAAGGTATGCTTACGAGTTGGAGGGATCAGGCTGACTTCATCATAGGGATGTGTTGGAATTCTCCGGTTCTCGCTGTCATAGCCCGGCTGATATTTGGTAAGATCAGTGTCGTTACTGATAAGAGTAGCCACGGGGCGTATGTCTTTGACACAGGCGGTGAAATCCTGGTCATCAAATTCGGTTCCATCTTCTTTCAGTCTCGGGTATCCAAAAGTGCGGTCGACCGGGTCTAGTTCTGGAAGCCATGCTTTCGCCCGGCTCAACGCGGCTATAGCCCCGGCTCTTGCGGACGCCCGCCTTAGCTCTTGGACCCGTTGAGGTAGTGAAGCAAGCCGTTTCAGCACGCCTTGAAGAAGGTGAGGAACATCATTTGATAAAGCTACAACGGCCAAAGCACGTTGTGACCCGGTATAGAGCTGTTCTACAAGAGTATAGACTGCCTTCAGTTTGATCAGCGTGTTCTGCTTGAGGTTTGTCCTTCTAGGGCCTGCATTATTAAACATAATGTGAGCCAGAGCTGACATTTGAAGTGCTCATTGAAAGGAGGTTTGCAAGGTTTAAAGTCTATATGAGTAACTTACCAAAGATTGGTGAGACCATTTGAGATATCTGGCGTTTTAAGCCAGACAGCTCTGTCGTTGCTTCTGCGAGTAATGCTTCTGCTGTCTCAGCCCGGGTCACCAGTGAAGCCTTTTCATCAGTCCAGATTTTCTTCTCTGACTCAAAATTATTCTTAGCTTCTCTTGTTCAGAGACGCTGAATTCAAATTTGGAGTTGGCCTTTTGAATTTCAAGTTCTTGAGCAGCTAGGCGACTCTTCAGGTCAGCCATCTCCGACTCAAACTGACTTATGGTGGCCTGCATTAATACCGGGTTACAATCAGAATCATGGTAAGATAGCATTAAGTCTCAAGCAGTTTGCAAGCAAACATACTTGACACTTGGGGGCTAATGTGTGCTGAAGAATTTTAACTTACAATGCCGGCTCATGAAAATTAAAGTCTCAAGCACTTTGCAAGCAAAGATGCTTGACACTTGGGGGCTAATGTGTATCGCAAGTTTTAAGTATCATGTCACAACCAGTTTAAATATCTTCTTTCAAATACTGGATAAATCAGTACTAAGTAGTGTTTTAAGTCTACAACATATTTATTCATAAGCAATAGACTTGGGGGCTGATATAGTAAGTATGATTCAGAAAAGTAGCATAAGTCATACCTCAGATTTTTGTTGTATTTGCTTCACCATACCAACTCCAGGTCACGGCTGCTATGTACTTGGTTGAGATAGCCAGAGACTATATCTCCAATACTCAAATGAGTATAGTCAGCAATATCTAGCTTGGCCTTTTGACGTTCCAGAATTTCCTCCTTAGCAGAGCATTTGGTGGGTCGCCCTGGTTCAACAAAATGAGTCTTCAGAATCTCAACGTCCGGGTCTGTTGTCTTGGACGGGCTAGGAGCTTCCGGGTTATCAGAGTTGTTGAGAGTATCCGTGGCGGGCGGCTCAGAGGTTGTTGCTGGAATGTCATGGGTCGGTTCAGGCGGCGGCTGATGGGTAGAACTATCAGGAGCAGTCGTGCCAAGCTCCGGTTCAGTCACGATCGGGTCTCGAGATGGCTTACTCCTTTTTGCCCTCTTACTGGTTTTCGCTTGCATGCTGTGGACAAAAACAGAAGGATGAGTACAAAAGCATGGGTAAGGTAAAGAACATAAGGTAAACAAAAATATGTTACCCGGGGGCAGTTTTGAAAGCCGGCATGTTAGATTACATAGACTCGCTAGAGGAAGGAGAGGTATCCTGATAATTGGAGTCAGATGAATTGAGAGGTTGGCGAAAGTAACCCGCCAAAGGATAAACAGAACGTAAATCGGAGATAACCTCAGTCCGACGCTTCCTGGTTACATTAGGTAAGCCGGAGGAAAGCTCTACGTCCTTGTTGTTCCCGGTCTGCCTTCGGCTTTCAAACTGTTGTTGCTTCAAAAGAAATTGAGGATCTTGATAAGCTAGAGGATGTGAAAATCTTACTTTCCGGGTCACCCTTTGGATTTTTTGCTTTGGCAAGGGCTATGAGTCGGAGGAGATTATAGTTACCTCTTCGTCAACTGCTTGGTTGTTCCCCGTATCCTCCTGAAAAGATAGAATGTCAATAAAATAATGACAAAAGAGTTAGGAGAGTTAAGGATTACCTCTTCTTCATCATCAGAAGTGTCATCCAATTTGAGTAAATCCGAAGCGCTTGGCCTCTTCTTCCTTGAAGTTCCTATTTTGGCAGTTTTCCTTTCGGTTCTTTTTGCCGCTCTGGCTTGTTTGGCCGCCTCATGGTCATACTTGGCCTTCCAGAAGTTGTCGTCAGCCTGTGAAAAATGATAAGGGGTTGTGAGTAAAGGCAAGAGGTAATATAGTAAAGAGTATTCATTGAGGTTGGTGACTCACAGCAGGGGCCGGGTTCTTCTTGCAGAAGGGAAGTAAGCCAAAGGTATTACTAATCACCGTGGCTTCTTTCAACAATGATTGGATCATGGCTTCCACCACATCTTCTGGTAAGTCATCCGGGCTATGACGCAGCGGGTCATCCTTCTCGCGGAGTAAGTACACATTAAACCGGGGCGGCGGCTTAATAGAAGCACACGCCAAGTAATCCAGACCCGGACCAGGTCAATGCCGTCCAAGCCATTCCCCAAAAGAGCTTTGATTCTTCTAATGGTAGGAGCAAGTGGCAGACGTTCAACAACAGTCGGTTTATCCGGCAGCGGGTGGTTGGACTCAAGGCCCAAGGCACGGAAGCCGGGCAGAGGATTTTCCTCAGCCGGAGAAGTGTCCTGGCAGTAGAACCACGTCTGATTCCAATCCTTCGGGTGACTCGGCAGTTCAGCGTAAGGAAAGAGGCAGTCTCTCCGCCGCTGAATCGAGATGCCACCGAGTTCAAGACTGGGCATGCTGGCACGTTCATTCTGCCGGTTTAAATAGAATAACTCTCTGAACAAAAGTATGCTGGGTTCTTCTCCAAGGTACATGAGGGAGTCCTGGATTAGGGGGTGTCCGGATGGCCGGACTATGACCTTTGGTCGGACTCCCGGACTATGAAGATACAAGATTGAAGACTTCGTCCCGTGTCCAGATAGGACTTTCCTTGGCATGGAAGGCAAGCTTGGCGATATGATATGTTGATCTCCTCCCATTGTAACCGACTCTGTGTAACCCTAGCCCTCTCTGGTGTCTATATAAACCAGAGGGTTTTAGTCCATAGGACAAGAACAACAATCATACCATAGGCTAGCTTCTAGGGTTTAGCCTCTCTGATCTCGTGGTAGATCAACTCTTGTACTACCCATATCATCAATATTAATCAAGCAGGAGTAGGGTTTTACCCCCATCGAGAGGGCCCGAACCTGGGTAAAAACATCGTGTCCCTCGTCACCTGTTACCATCCGCCTAGATGCACAGTTCAGGACCCCCTACCCGAGATCCGCCGGTTTTGACACCGACATTGGTGCATTCATTAAGAGTTCCTCTGTGTTGTCACCTATAGGCCCGATGGCTTCTTTGATCATCAACCACGACGCGGTCCAGGGTGAGACTTTTCTCCCCGGACAGATCTTCGTGTTCGGCAGCTTTGCACTGCGGGCCAATTCATTTGGCCATCTGGAGCAGATCGAAAGCTACGCCCCTTGCCATCAGGTCAGATTTGGAAATTTGAACTACACGGCTGACATCCGCGGGGACTTGATCTTCGACAGATTCGAGCCACAGCCGAGCGCCGCACTATCACGACGGGCATGATCTAGCTCTGCCGCCGGACAGTGCCCAGAAGGCCGCTCAGGTGTCCGCTCCAACCCTTAGCTCGAAGCCGACTGCGCCAATTGGGGATGGATGGTTGGACGCCGCCCCGGGGGCTGCGATCTCTACGGCAATCGAGCCGAATACCAGCCTTGTCCTTTGTGAATCTTGTGACTCCAAGGTGTCGGACTCCTTTCCGGACTCCGAATCTTCGGCACCCCTTCCGATCAAACCCAATTGGGCTCCGATCATGGAGTTCACCGCCGCGGACATTTTTCAGCACTCGCCCTTTGGCGACATCCTGAATTCACTAAAGTATCTCTCTCTATCAAGAGAGCCCTGGCCGGACTATGGTCAGCAAGGTTGGGATGCGGACGACGAAGAAATTCGAAACCCACCCACCACCCACTTCGTAGCCACTGTGGATGATTTAACCGACATGCTCGACTTCGACTCCAAAGACATCGACGGTATGGACGTCGATGAAGGAGACGACCAAGAACCAGCGCCTGTAGGGGACTAGAAAGCCACCTTGTCATATGACATATACATGGTGGACACCCCAAAAGAAGGGGATGGCGATGGAAAAACGGAGGATGACCCCTCCAAGAAATAGCCTAAGCGACGGCGTCAGTGGCGCCGCTCTAAATCCCGCCAAAGCAAAAACGGTGAGTCCGACACCGGAGACAATAACATCCCGGACAATGCTGAAGACAACCCCCTCCAGCAGGATTCAGCGCAGGAGGATGGAGAAGCCAGCCCTCATGAGAGAGCGGCAGACAGAGAGGTTGAGGACGACAATTACATGCCTCCCTCCGAAAACGAGGCAAGCCTCGACGACGACGAATTTGTCTTGCCAGAGGATCCCGTCGAACAAGAGCATTTCAAACGCAGGCTTATGGCCATGGCAAGCAGCCTCAAGAAAAAACAGCAGCAGCTTAGAGCTGACCAAGATTTGCTAGCCGACAGATGGACTGAAGTTCTGGCGGCCGAAGAGTATAAACTCGAACGCCCCTCCAAAAGCTACCCAAAGCGCAGGCTGCTACCCCAACTAGAGGAGGAAGCAACTAAACCTACATCACCAGCGTATGATGCGGCCGATCGGCCACCCTGTGGCCGCGACAAAGAGGCCTTTCGGCCCTCAACTCAAGCCGCACCCCGGTGCCGCTCAAAAAGTACCAAGGCACGGGGAAATGCGCCAGACCTGCAAGACATATTGGAGGACAAGGCAAGGCAAACAAGATCGATCTACGGATCGCGTGGGCGCCCCACGACACGTAACGATAACCGTCACACCGGATATGCCAAATACGGCCAGGCCGAACACAGCAGGCAAAGCTCGTATGAGCTACGTCGTGATATAGCCCAGTACAGAGGCGCCTCACACACACTATGCTTCATAGATGAAGTAATGGATCATCAAATCCCCGAAGGGTTTAAACCCGTAAACATCGAATCATACGATGGTACAACAGATCCTGTGGTATGGATCGAGGATTATCTCCTTCATATCCACATGGCCCGCGGCGATGATCTACACGCTATCAAATACCTCCCGCTCAAGCTTAAAGGCCCAGCTCGGCATTGGCTTAACAGCCTGCCAGTAGAGTCAATTGGTTGCTGGGAGGACCTGGAATCCGCATTCCTTGACAACTTCCAGGGCACTTATGTGCGACCACCAGACGCCGATGACCTAAGCCACATAATTCAGCAGCCAGAGGAATCGGCCAGACAATTCTAGACACAGTTCCTAACCAAGAAAAATCAAATAGTCGACTGTCCGGATGCAGAGCCCTTGCAGCCTTCAAACATAACATCCATGACGAATGGCTTGCCCGGCACCTTGGACAGGAAAAGCCGAAATCTATGGCAGCCCTCACGACACTCATGACCCGCTTTTGCGCGGGAGAAGACAGTTGGCTAGCTCGTAGCAATAACATGACCAAGAGCCCTGGTAATTCGGATACCAAGGACAACAATGGCAGGTTGCATCGTAACAAGCACAAGCGCCGTATTAATGGCGACAATACTGAGAATACGACAGTTAATGCCGGATTGAGAGACTCTAAACCTGGTTATCGGAAAAAGCCATTCAAAAGAAATACTCCAGGCCCATCCAGTTTAGACCGGATACTCGACCGCTCGTGCCAGATACACGGCACCCCCGAACAATCAACCAATCACACCAACAGGGATTGTTGGGTGTTCAAGCAAGCAGGCAAGTTAAGTGCCGACCACAGAGACAAGGGGTTGCATAGCGATGACGAGGAGGAGCCCTGACGCTGAACAATAGAGGACAGAAGGGCTTTCCCCCACAAGTGCGGACGGTGAACATGATATACGCAACCCATATCCCCAAAAGGGAATGGAAGCGTGCGCTCAGGGACGTCTATGTGTTGGACCAGTCACCCCAAAATTCAACCCATGGTCCTCATGCCTGATCACTTTTGATCGAAGGGACCACCCCACTTGCATTCGTCACGGCTGATTCGCCGCATTGGTTCTAGACCCAATCATTGATGGATTTCACCTCACTAGAGTCCTCATGGACGGCGGCAGCAGCTTGAACCTGCTTTATCAGGATACAGTGCGAAAAATGGTTTTAGATCCCTCAAGGATTAAACCCACAAATACGACCTTTAAAGGCGTCATACCAGGTGTAGAAGCCAGCTCTACAGGCTCAGTTACACTCGAAGTGGTCTTCGGATCCCCGGATAATTTCTGAAGCGAGGAGTTAATCTTCGACATAGTCCCGTTCCGCAGTGGCTATCACGCCCTGCTAAGACGAACCGCATTTGCAAAATTCAATGTGGTGCCGCACTACGCATATCTCAAGCTCAAGATGCCAGGCCCTCGCGGAGTCATTACGGTCAACGGAAACACCGAACGCTCTCTCCGAACAGAGGAGCACATGGCGGCCCTGGTGGTGGAAGTACAAAGTAGCCTCTCAAGGCAATTCTCCAGTCCGGCTGTTAAACGTCCGGACAACGTCAAGCGCGCCCGAAGTAACCTACAACAAGACCGTCTCGCACATTCCGAGAAAGCATAGCAGTGCGGCCCCAACCTCAGCCCTCACGAGATTGCGATACCAGTACCAAGCGTACATAATTACGCTTTGGAAATACCATGGGCATAAGGGGAGGGGCACAACCACGGCACGCCCAGAATGTGGCTCAACCGCACTAGGGGCTCCCGATTTTTCCATTTCTTTTATATATATATACTTTCAGGACTCCACTATTTGGAAGGCCTGTCCGGCAGTACAATCGCCGAACAAACGATGCAACAGCCAGGGAGATAACAAGCCACGTCAAATGTCCAGGTGGTCTCTAAAACGAGTTAAATACCTGTCTTACTTAAAGTCTCGCAGCTTTCCCCTGGAGGGGGACATCTCAAATAATCCCACCTCTTGCTTATCGCACTATTTGTATTGTTCTGCTCTCATAGCAGCCCTTTTAATAAACAATGCATAGCTCTTGTCTATTATTGCATTCATTTTTTATAAATATGTTCAGTTATGACCTTATGCAACCGTACACTTTGGTACGGCCAATACACCAAGGGCTTAAGTACCCCATAATACGGTGTGAGAAGACCGAGCACTCTCACGAGTGCGGCACCCCGAACTTATAGCATTATATGCATCGGCTTCGAATCATGTCTTGGGTCAATAGTTGGGTTTGCCCGGCTCCCATGTTTTGGTACCTTACGTTCCGCTATGTCGGCTAAGGTAGCGCTGGGAGAACTACTGCGATTGTGCCCCAGTTGAGTTGGGTTAACACCTCAGTAGAGAAAGCTAAAACTGACCGTCATGATAGGGTGAGAGACCGGTCGCTGTTCGAGAGGTTTTTCGAGTCCTTAAAGACTTATGCCGCTTAGAGCGAGGAGCTGGCTTTGTCCGGCCTAGGCGTGGATAGCGCCCCGAACTCGGTCTTCCGAATACTAGGGGCTTCGCCGAAATTTAAAATTATAGAATTCTATGGCTAAGTGAGAGTGATAAAGCATTATAAGTTTGATGGCCTAGTTCGCTGTGCTGAGCGCCTCCCTCGATGGACCCAAGAATGGGAAAAAGAGCGCTCGGGTTTATCCCGAACACCCCAGCACTCGTGGCATGGGGGTAGAAGCCGACGACTTGCATCTCTCAGATTTAATAAACGGCCACACAGAAGGTAATATTTTAAATTCAAAAAGCGTTGCTTACCGCATATGAACAAGTTTTCAGCGCACAGGATAAACACGAGCGAGTTTACTCAAAAATTACATCCCTGGTACATTCATCCACCACACGACGGGCACCCTTCAGGACGCCCTCATAATACATCTCGGGCCTGCGATGCTCCTTCCCCTTCGGTGGCCCCTCTGTCACCAGCTTCTCAGCATCCAGCTTGCCCTAGTGCACTTTAGCACGGGCAAAAGCCCTACGGGCGCCTTCGATGCATACGGAGCGCTTGATAACTTCAAGCAGGGGACAGGCATCCACCAGCCGCCGCACCAGCCCAAACTAGCTCAAAGGCATGACCTCCCCAGGCCACAGCCGGCCTATCAGGCCCTTCATGGCCTGTTCGGCTGCCTTGTGAAGCTCAACCAGCTGCTTCAGCTGGTCGCTCAGGGGCACCGGGTGTCCGGCCTCAGCATACTGGGACCAGAACACCTTCTCTGTCGAGCTCCCTTCCTCGGCCCGGTAGAATGCGGCGGCGTCGGGTACACTGCGGGGAAGATCTGTGAATGCTCCTGGAGAGCTCTGGATTCGGGTAAGTAACAGGTAATTTACTTTCACGTGCTTGCTTTGCATAAAGAATGCCTTACCCGCCGCAATCCTCTTCACCGCCTCAACTTCCTGGGGGGCTTTTTGGGCTTCAGCCTTGGCAGATTTGGCGCTTTCAAGTGCCGAGGCAAGCTCGGACTCTCGAGTCTTCGAGTCAAGCTCTAAACTCTCATGTTTTTTCACAAGAGCATCGAGCTCTTGCCGCACTTCCGCCACCTGCACCTCTTGTTTCTCTCGCTCGGTGCGCTCCTGGCCGCACTGTCTTCGGCCTTGGACATCGCTTCCTTCAGGGTCGCCACCTCGGTTGTGGCCCCTGTAATATTCATGTTGGTCCTGTCATTATTTGCAACCAGGTATTTATATATACACTTACATAAGGTACTACAAACCTTCCTTGTCCTTGAGCTGCTTCTTGGCAAGGCCGAGCTCGTTCTCGGACCGCTCGAGGCTCTGATTCAATGCATCGACCTCCGCAGTCAGTGCGGCAGAGGTCAGCAGCGCAACCTGCATTCCCATATTGGCATATTTCTGTTAGACTCCTGCGTATATCTTTTTAGATCCTCAGTCCGGCTTTTCTTTCCGAACACCAAACTGAGCATCAGGGGCTACTGTCTATGTGGCAACATTTTTACATGTTTTAAATACATACCTCAAAGCCTGTTAGAAGGTTGGTACAGGCTTTTGTCAGCCCGCTCTTGGCGGACTGAACCTTTTTGATCACCGCACTCATAACAGTACGGTGCTCCTCATCGATGGAGGCACCGTCAAGCACCTCCAACAAATTGTCCAGCGCTTCCGGTTGGACGGAGGCCGCCGGCGTTGTAGGCTTGCCCTTCTTGCGAGGGGGCCGCCTGCCGGACTCCGGAATCACTGAAGGTTCCGGAGTGGTGTCCGGCCCAGGGCCGGACTTAGATCCCTCTGTGGGTTCATCCCCTTTGGGCCTGGAATCGGGGAGGTCACCTTGTGGCGCCTCCAGGACCAC
Organism: Triticum dicoccoides; assembly: GCF_002162155.2. NCBI lineage: Eukaryota > Viridiplantae > Streptophyta > Magnoliopsida > Poales > Poaceae > Triticum > Triticum dicoccoides. The sequence continues at coordinate 451,933,012 of NC_041389.1, read as the reverse complement.
CTTCTCCTGGTTTAGCCCCTTTTGGGACTCCACCTCGGCATCGTCCGTAGGGCGAGGGGAGGTAGCCGTTGGGAGTGAAGCGCTGTTCACATCCGATGAATCCAGGGAGCCACTCGACGAATCACCGAGTTGAGCCTTGGGCGGACTGCATAATTGAATTCGGTGTCAGAAGGTATTGTACAATAGGGGAATGCCATGAGTTATTCTGGTATTCGGATACTTACGATTTGGCCAGGGGCTTGACCCTGGATGGCCATTCCTCTTCGCCATCGTCGGCGTCGGAGGCGTAGTCCGGGAGAAGGGTCTTCCCCTTCTTGGACCCTCCGGCCTCCCCAGTTGGGGCGGCCTTCCTTTTCTTTCCTCCCCCTGCTGGAGGGGGAGAGGCTTCTTCCTTCTCCTCCTCGTCTTCGGAGGCGAAGGGCGCTTCGGGGTCGTCGGGCGATGAATCCGACACCACCAGGCGCCAGGAACTCTTTCGAGTCCCCGTGGCCTTCTTCTTGGCCTTCTTCTCCAGCACCACATGAGGTGCCGGGACCAGCAGCTTCGTTAAACGTGCATCTGCTGGCTCTTCGGGCAAAGGGGCTGGACAGTCAAACTGTTCCGACGTCCTCTTCCAGTCTTGTCAAAGGAGCGGGATTTTAGATCCTGCATAAAATCAAACTTTGAAAATCAAGAGACCTGTAAAGGACAAAAACGAGCTTACTTTGGTGGCTTGGCGCTTTGCGCAGAATCCGTGATCCTCGGTGACGGGAGGGGAGACCTCGGAGCTCTTGAATAGCACCTTCCAGGCATCCTCGTGCTTTGTGTCGAAAAGCCTGGACAAAGTCTGGTGCTGGGCCGGGTCAAACTTCCATAAGCTGAAAGCCCGTCGTTGACATAGGAGGATCCGGCGGAAGAGCATGACCTGGACCACGTTGACAAGTTTAACCTTCTTGTTCACCAGGTCTCGGATGCATGTTTGGAGTCCGGTCACCTCTTCCAGATTACCCCACAACAGGCCCGTCTCTTTCCAGGATGTGAGCCGTGTGGGGATGCCAGATCGGAATTTGGGGGCTGCTGCCCATTCAGGGTCACGCGGCTCGGTGATGTAGAACCACCCCGATTGCCACACTTTGATGGTTTCCATGAAGGCGCCCTCGAGCCATGTGACGTTGGCCATCTTGCCCACCATGGCGCCTCCGCACTCTGCTTGTCGGCCGACCACGACCTTGGGCTTGACGCTGAAGATCTTCAGCCATAGGTCGAAGTGAAGCTTGACACGGAGGAAGTCCTCGCACACGACGATAAACGCCGAGATGTTGAGGATGAAGTTCGGGGCCAGATCATGGAAATCCAGGCCATAATAGAACATGAGTCCCTGGACAAATGGGTGAAGTGGGAAGCCCAGTCCGCGGAGGAAATGGGTGAGGAACACCACCCTCTCATGGGGCCTAGGGGTGGGGATGAGTTGCCCCTCATCTGGGAGCCGGTGCGCGATGTCGTTAGACAAGTATCCGGCCTCCCTCAACTTTTTGATGTGCCCCTCCGTGACGGTGGAGGCCATCCATCTACCTCCCGCTCCGGACATGATTGGAGAAGGTTGAGGTGGGAAGTGAGGACTTGGGCGCTGGAGCTCGAGTGCATGGAGATGGATAAGCAAAGGAGGAAGAAGGCGTAGATTGAGAGGGCGGATCCTTATCCCCTTATATGGGCGGCCGAAACTATGTGCCCCCACCAGCCTAGTAAAACTCACTTATCTCCCAAGCGCCACGATTAATGGCGCGGTTGGGTTACCCACGCCCGTATTGATGAGAATCCCGGAATAAGGGGACACGATCTCTGCTTTGATAAGACGTGCCAAAGAAACCGCCTCGCTAAACGCGCTGAGGTGGGACAGTAAAACTATTTGAATGAAGGCTTGGCCGTAGCATGGCCTACTACGGAATACGTCAGCAGATTAGATTTGTGTAAATATTATTCTATCTACGGTGGTATGTGGACACTATTTTGCAGAGCCGGACACTATCCTTGTGTTCAACATCTTCTATGAAGTATTCGGAGGAGGAACCCTCCTTAAAATGCCGAAGACAATTTGCGCGCCGGACTCGTCATCATTGAAGCCTGGTTCAGGGAATATTGAGGGAGTCCTAGATTAGGGGGTGTTCGGATGGCCGGACTATGACCTTTGGCCGGACTCCCGGACTATGAAGATACAAGATTGAATACTTCGTCCCGTGTCTGGATAGGACTTTCCTTGGCGTGGAAGGCAAGCTTGGCGATATGATATGCAGATCTCCTCCCATTTTAACCGACTCTGTGTAACCCTAGCCCTCTCTGGGGTCTATATAAACCGGAGGGTTTTAGTCCATAGGACAAGAACAACAATCATACCATAGGCTAGCTTCTAGGGTTTAGCCTCTCTGATCTCGTGGTAGATCAACTCTTGTATTACCCATATCATCAATATTAATCAAGCAGGAGTAGGGTTTTACCTCCATCGAGAGGGCCCGAACCTGGGTAAAAAACATCGTGTCCCTCGTCTCCTGTTACCATCCGCCTAGACGCACAGTTCGGGACCCCCTACCCGAGATCCGCCGGTTTTGACACCGATAGTACACCTCCGAGAAGACTTGGAAGTTGCAAATATTTGACACAGAATTGGGCCCGATGTCTTGAGGTCTGAGGTCAAACAAATGCAAGACATCCCTGAAGAATTTTGAACCGGGTGGAGCGAAGCCCCGGTTCATGTGATTAGTAAAGACGATTACCTCCCCCTTTTTGGGTTGATGCTTCTCCTCTGATGGGTTAGGAGCACGATAAGACATGACCTCCTTCGTTTTGGGCAGATGGCCGGATTTCACAAAATCAGACAAGATGCTCTCTGTAACAGTGGACTTGACCCAGTTGCAGGTCACAGGAGCTTTGGGAGCCTTGGGTGCCATTACGAAAATTGAAGCCTATGACAAAGTAAGAGGTTCCGGTTCAGATTTAACCCGGAGGGAAATATTTTAAGTCTATTCAAAATGGCGGCCTAAGAAGGGGCCTAATGATATATGGGTAACCATGCAGTGATATTTAAGCCGCTACTGGTATCAAAGGCAGTCAAATTTTCTTAAGTCGCGGGGACAGAGGCAGTTTTTTGTTTAAATGTGGAACAAACAGGTTTCACAAGTTGCGGCTATCATTTTGAATCAAACAACTGTTCTAAAAATAAAAAAATTTAAACCTAGAACTGGCGCAGATGAAGCTCAAGGGCTCGAACGGGACCTCTGTGCGACAAAAAGAGATCTGCTTGCATTCGAAATGGGTGCGAAATAGCTACCGTTTCAGTTTTGTATCATCTTCAAGATCAAAAAACAGCGGTGGTGATGAAATCTATGAAGGGTTCCTGACAAGCAATGAAGAACACGAAGAACTCAAAGGTCCTAATGCGGGTCTGAGGAACAAGAAGAAGGGAACTTACAGATGCAGAGTTGCAGCAGAGATCCGTCGCGTTTTTTTGGTCAAGTCAGGGTGATGCAGCGGCCTGAGTTGGTGAGGACGAGGAGATCTGCGACGGCGGCGGTGGCGGAACTCGAGCGGCAGAGAGACAGCAAGGGGAAGAAGATGAACGACTGAGGAAGTAAATGGAGATGACCTAGGTCGAGCCTATTTATAGGAAGGGCCGACCGGGACAGTGCGAGAAACGAGGAGACTAAACATCATTATCCAGCGGCCCCGATGCCTCGGTTTTTGGAGCGGTCAGTAAAAGCAAAGATCCGTTGGAAGATATGGCAGAGTAAAAAATTAATTTAGGTAAAGATGACGTCACGACGGGCTAACACGGATCCAGAAGATGACGTCATGGCGAGTTAAAAAACCTTTACACAGGCAGAAGGCTGAAGGTTTATTTTTTAAGATATTTTAAGATTGACATAAACCGGTTCAAATCAATCTGGGGCCTAATGTTGGGGATATAACTATTTGTAAGCCGCCCAGGAGGGGCCGGGTTACGCAAAGAAGACCCATCAGAAAGAAGCCCAAGACCAAGCATGAAGATGGCGGTTCAATAAAGGGTCTAAAGCCTGCAAAAGGCTTAAAGCCCGTAGTGGTAAACCATCATGATAATATGACTTGTAACATAAGGTAGATTTAACTAGTCACCGAGCCGGACACTGTCTATGAGCCGGCCGGGACTCTGTAAGCCGCAGGGCGCCAACCCGTGTGTATAAGGGGGCGACCCGCTGGCGGCTAAGGGAAAGAAACAACTCGCCGAGAACCGGGCATAGCATATCTCGCTCCCTGGTCATCGAAACATCAAGCAATACCAACCCAACTAGACGTAGGCCTTACCTTCATCATAAGGGGCCGAACTGGTATAAACCTCCTATGTCTCGTGTCCCGATTAAACCCTTCAAGCTTCCTAGTTGTGATGGCTCCGCGATTAAGTCCGTTCACTAGGACATCTGACGTGACAATTCCACGACGCCCATGGAGCCTTGGTGCTGATCATGTTTTGCTTGTGGAAGAGGCTTAGTCAACGGGTCTGCAACATTCAGATACGTATGTATCTTGCAAATCTCTATGTCTCCCACCTGGACTTGGTCCCGGATGGAATTGAAGCGTCTCTTGATGTGCTTGGTCCTCTTGTGAAATATGGATTCCTTTGCCAAGGCAATTGCACCGGTATTGTCACAGAAGATCTTCATTGGTCCCGATGCACTAGGTATGACACCTAGATCAGAAATGAACTCCTTCATCAAGACTCCTTCAGTTGCTGCTTCCGAAGCAGCTATGTACTCTGTTTCGCATGTAGATCCTGCCACGATGCTTTGTTTAGAACTGCACCAACTGACAGCTCCACTGTTCAATATAAACATGTATCCGGTTTGCGATTTAGAATCGTCCGGATCAGTGTTAAAGCTTGCATCGATGTAACCATTTACGACTAGCTCTTTGTCACCTCCATAAATGAGAAACATATCCTTAGTCCTTTTCAGGTATTTCAGGATATTCTTGACCGATGTCCAGTGATCCACTCCTGGATTACTTTGGTACCTCCCTGCTAAACTTATTGCTAAGCATACATCAGGTCTGGTACACAACATTGCATACATGATAGAGCCTATGGCTGAAGCATAGGGAACATCTTTAATTTTCTCTCCATCTTCTGTTGTGGTCGGGCATTGAGTCTGACTCAACTTCACACCTTGTAATACAGGCAAGAACCCTTTCTTTGCTTGATCCATTTTAAACTTTTTCAAAACTTTATCAAGGTATATGCGTTGTGAAAGTCCAATTAAGCGTCTTAATCTATCTCTATAGATCTTGATGCCCAATATTTAAGCAGCTTCATCGAGGTCTTTCATCGAAAACTTTTATCCAAGTATCCTTTTATGCTATCCAGAAATTCTATATCATTTCCAATCAATAATATGTTGTCTACATATAATACTCCCTCCATTTTTGTATACAAGGCCACAAACCCATATTACAGGTACCAAGGTAAAAATTAATGGCTACTTAAACCAATGTTGCAAACTAGTATTTTCTCCTTGCTTGACGTGTTAATTAATGTGTATTTATCTCTCCAACGCACAACAAGACAACTCTCTCACTCCTTGTTGGTTGATTAATACAGTGCATTCAAATCAATCTTCTCACTCCCGCATGCATGCATGTGGTATTAACGTCTTCGGTTGCTAGTACGAGGCAAACCTCATCAATTTTACATCGATTTGTGTTAGTGGCCTTGTATAGCTGAAAATTGTAATTTTGATAGTGGCCTTGTATACAAAAATGGAGGGAGTATCAGAAATGCTACAGAGCTCCCACTCACTTTCTTGTAAATACAGGCTTCTCCAAAAGTCTGTATAAAACCATATGCTTTGATCACACTATCAAAGCGTTTATTCCAACTCCGAGAGGCTTGCACCAGTCCATAAATGGATCGCTGGAGCTTGCACACTTTGTTAGCACCTTTTGGATCGACAAAACCTTCTGGTTGCATCATATACAACTCTTCTTCCAGAAATCCATTCAGGAATGCAGTTTTGACATCCATTTGCTATATTTCATAATCATAAAATGCGGCAATTGCTAACATGATTCGGACAGACTTAAGCATCACTACGGGTGAGAAAGTCTCATTGTAGTCAACTCCTTGAACTTGTCGAAAACCTTTTGCAACAATTCGAGCTTTGTAGACAGTTACATTACCATAAGCGTCAGTATTCTTCTTGAAGATCCATTTATTCTCGATGGCTTGCCGATCATTGGGCAAGTCAACCAAAGTCCATACTTTGTTCTCATACATGGATCCCATCTCAGATTTCATGGCCTCAAGCCATTTTGCGGAATCTGGGCTCATCATCGCTTCCTCATAGTTCGTAGGTTCGCCATGGTCAAGTAACATGACTTCCAGAATAGGATTACCGTACCACTCTGGAGCGGATCTTACTCTGGTTGACCTACGAGGTTCTGTAGTAACTTGATCTAAAGTTTCATGATCAATATCGTTAGCTTCTTCACTGATTGGTGTAGTCGTCACAGGAACCGGTTTATGTGATGAACTATTTTCCAATAAGGGAGCATGTACAGTTACCTCATCAAGTTCTACTTTCCTCCCACTCACTTCTTTCGAAAGAAACTCCTTCTCTAGAAAGGATCCGAATTTAGCAACAAAAGTCTTGCCTTCAGATATGTGATAGAAGGTGTACCCAATAGTCTCTTTTGGGTTTCCTATGAAGACACATTTCTCTGATTTGTGTTCGAGCTTATCTGGTTGAAGTTTCTTCACATAAGCATCGCAGCCCCAAACTTTAAGAAACGACAACTTTGGTTTCTTGCCAAACCACAGTTCATAAGGCGTCGTCTCGACGGATTTTGATGGTGCCCTATTTAACGTGAATGCGGCCGTCTCTAAAGCATAACCCCAAAACTATAGCAGTAAATCAGAAAGAGACATCATAGATCGTACCATATCTAGTAAAGTACGATTACGACGTTCGGACACACCATTACGTTGTGGTGTTCCGGGTGGCGTGAGTTGCAAAACTATTCCGTATTGTTTCAAATGTAAACCAAACTCGTAACTCAAATATTCTCCTCCACGATCAGATCGTAGAAACTTTATTTTCTTGTTATGATGATTTTCCACTTCACTCTAAAATTCTTTGAACTTTTCAAATGTTTCAGACTTGTGTTTCATTAAGTAGATATACCCATATCTGCTCAAATCATCTGTGAAGGTGAGAAAATAACGATACCCGCCGCGAGCCTCAATATTCATTAGACCACACACATCAGTATGTATGATTTCCAACAAATCAGTTGCTCGCTCCATAGTTCCAGAGAACGGCATTTTAGTCATCTTACCCATGAGGCATGGTTCGCAAGTACCAAGTGATTCATAATCAAGTGATTCCAGAAGTCCATCAGTATGGAGTTTCTTCATGCGCTTTACACCAATATGACCCAAAACGGCAGTGCCACAAATAAGTTGCACTATAATTATCAACTCTGCATCTTTTGGCTTCAACATTTTGAATATGTGTATCACTACTATCAATATTTAATAAAAATAGACCACTCTTCAAGGGTGCATGACCATAAAAGTTATTACTCATATAAATAGAACAACCATTATTCTCTGATTTAAATGAATAACCGTCTCGCATCAAACAAGATCCAGATATAATGTTCATGCTCAATGCTGGCACCAAATAACAATTATTCAGGTCTAAAACTAGTCCCGAAGGTAGATGTAGAGGTAGCGTGCCGACCGCGATCACATCGACTTCGGAACCATTTCCCACGCGCATCGTCACCTCGTCCTTAGCCAATCTTCGCTTAGTCCGTAGTGCCTGTTTTGAGTTGCAAATATTAGCAACAAAACCTGTATCAAATATCCAGGTGCTACTGTGAGCATTAGTAAGGTACACATCAATAACATGTATATCACATATACCTTTGTTCACCTTGCCATCCTTCTTATCCGCCAAATACTTGGGGCAGTTCCGCTTCCAGTGACCAGTCTGCTTGCAGTAGAAGCACTCAGTCTCAGGCTTAGGTCCAGATTTGGGTTTCCTCTCTTAAGCAGCAACTTGTTTGATGTTCTTCTTGAAGTTCCCCTTCTTCTTCCCTTTACCATTTTTCTTGAAACTAGTGGTCTTATTGACCATCAACACTTGATGCTCCTTCTTGATTTCTACCTCCGCAGCCTTTAGCATTGCAAAGAGCTCGGGAATAGTCTTGTCCATCCCTTGCATGTTATAGTTCATCACGAAGCTCTTGTAGCTTGGTGGCAGTGATTGAAGAATTCTGTCAATGACACTATCATCAGGAAGATTAACTCCCAGTTGAATCAAGTGATTATTATACCCAGACATTTTGAGTATATGTTCACTGAATAAACTATTCTCTTCCATCTTGCAGCTATAGAACTTATTGGAGACTTCATATATCTCAATTCGGGCATTTGCTTGAAATATTAACTTCAACAGGTTTGCTGTGCCAGACATTCTCAACATCGTCAGTTGCATCTGCAGCAGGCCTAGCACCCAGCGGTGCTTCCAGGACGTAATTCTTCTATGCAGCAATGAGGATAATCCTCAGGTTACGGACCCAGTCCGTGTAATTGCTACCATCATCTTTCAACTTAGCTTTCTCAAGGAACGCATTAAAATTCAACGGAACAACAGCACGAGCCATCTATCTACAACATAGACAAGCAAAATACTATCAGGTACTAAGTTCATGATAAATTTAAGTTCAATTAATCATATTACTAAAGAACTTCCACTTAGATAGACATCCCTCTAGTCATCTAAGTGATCACGTGATCCAAATCAACAAAACCATGTCCGATCATCACATGAGATGGAGTAGTTTTCAATGGTGAACATCACTATGTTGATCATATCTACTATATGATTCACGTTCGACCTTTCGGTCTTAGTGTTCCGAGGCCATATCTGTATATGCTAGGCTCGTCAAGTTTAACATGAGTATTCCGCGTGTGCAACTGTTTTGCATCTGTTGTATTTGAATGTAGAGCCTATCACACCCGATCATCACGTGGTGTCTCAGCATGAAGAACTTTCGCAATGGTGCATACTCAGGGAGAACACTTATGCCTTGAAATTTAGTGAGAGATCATCTTATAATGCTACCATCAATCAAAGCAAAATAAGATGCATAAAGGATAAACATCACATGCAATAAATATAAGTGATATGAGATGGCCATCATCATCTTGTGCTTGTGATCTCCATCTCTGAAGCACCGTCATGATCACCATCATCACCGGCGCGACACCTTGATCTCCATCGTAGCATCGTTGTCGTTTCGCCACCTATTGCTTCTACGACTATTGCTACCGCTTAGTGATAAAGTAAAGCAATTACAGGGCGTTTGCATTGCATACAATAAAGTGACAACCATATGGCTCCTGCCAGTTGCCGATAACTCGGTTACAAAACATGATCATCTCATACAATAAAATATAGCATCACGTCTTGACCATATCACATCACAACATGCCCTGCAAAAACAAGTTAGACGTCCTCTACTTTGTTGTTGAAAATTTTACGTGGCTGCTACGGGCTGAGCAAAAACCATTCTTACCTACGCATCAAAACCACAACGATAGTTCGTCAAGTTAGTGTTGTTTTAACCTTCTCAAGGACCGGGCGTAGCCACACTCGGTTCAACTAAAGTTGGGGAAACTGACACCCGCCAGCCACCTGTGTGCAAAGCACGTCGGTAGAACCAGTATCGCGTAAGCGTACGCGTAATGTCGGTCCGGGCCGCTTCATCCAACAATACCGCCGAACCAAAGTATGACATGCTGGTAAGCAATATGACTTGTATCGCCCACAACTCACTTCTGTTCTACTCGTGCATATAACATCTACGCATAAAACCAGGCTCTAATACCACTGTTGGGGAATGTAGTAATTTCAAAAAAAAATCCTACGCACACGCAAGATCATGGTGATGCATAGCAACGAGAGAGGAGAGTGTTGTCCACGTACCCTCGTAGACCAAAAGTAGAAGTGTTAGAACAACGCGGTTGATGTAGTCGTACGTCTTCACGGCCCGACTGATCAAGCACCGAAAGCACGACACCTCCGAGTTCTAGCACACATTTAGCTCGATGACGTCCCTCGAACTCCGATCCAGCCGAGTGTCGAGGGAGAGTTCCGTCAGCACGACGGCGTGGTGACGATGATGATGTTCTACCGTCGCAGGGCTTCGCCTAAGCACCACTACAATATTATCGAGGAGGACTATGGTGGAGGGGGGCACCGCACACGGCTAAGAGATCAATGATCTGTTGTTGTGTCTAGAGGTGCCCCCTTGCCCCCGTATATAAAGGAGCAAGGGGGGAGGGGCGGCCGGCCAGGGAGGAGGCGCGCAATGGGGAGTCCTACTCCCACCGGGAGGACTCCCTCCTTTCCTTGTTGGACTAGGAGAAGGGGGGAAAGAGGAGGGAGAGAGAGGAAGGAAAGGGGAGGGGCGCCGCCCCCTCTCCTTGTCCTATTCGGATTAGGGGGGCGGCCCTGCCCTGGCCGCCTCTCCTCTTCTCCACTAAGGCCCACTATGGCCCATTAAGCCCCCGGGGGACGTTCCGGTAACCCCTCGGTAATCCGGTAAAATCCCGATTTCACCGGGAACACTTCCGATATCCAAATATAGACTTCCAATATATCAATCTTCATGTCTCGACCATCTCGAGACTCCTCGTCATGCCCGTGATCACATCCGGGACTCCGAACAACCTTCGATAGATCAAAACTCATAAACTCATAATATAACTGTCATTGAAACTTTAAGCGTGCAGACCCTACGGGTTCGAGAACTATGTAGACATGACCGAGACACGTTTCCGGTCAATAACCAATAACAGAACCAGGATACTCATATTGGTTCCCACATATTTTACGAAGATCTTTATCAGTCAAACCGCATAACTACATACGTTGTTCCCTTTGTCATCCGTATGTTACTTGCCCGAGATTCGATCGTTGGTATCTCAATACCTAGTTCAATCTCGTCACCGGCAAGTCTCTTTACTCGTTATGTAATGCATCATTCCGTAACTAACTCATTAGCTACATTGCTTGCAAGGCTTATAGTGATGTGCATTACCGAGAGGGCCCAGAGATACCTCTCCGACAATCGGAGTGACAAAACCTAATCTCGAAATACGCCAACTCAACATGTACCTTTGGAGACACCTGTAGAGCTCCTTTATAATCACCCAGTTACGTTGTGACGTTTGATAGCACATAAAGTGTTCTCCGGTAAACGGGGGTTGCATAATCTCATAGTTGTAGGAACATGTACAAGTCATGAAGAAAGCAGTAGCAACATACTAAACGATCAACTGCTAAGCTAACGGAATGGGTCAAGTCAATCACATCATTCTCCTAATGATGTGATCCCGTTAATCAAATGACAACTCATGTCTATGATTAGAAAACATAATCATTTTTTATTAATGAGCTAGTCAAGTAGAGGCATACTAGTGACATTATATTTGTATATGTATTCACACATGTATCATATTTCCGGTTAATACAATTCTAGTATGAATAATAAACATTCATCATGATATAAGGAAATAAATAATAACTTTATTATTGCCTCTAGGGCATATTTCCTTCACAAAACATGGTCAAAAGAAAGTAAGAAACTTGGGGAATGACAAGATAACTGATTTGGACATGCAGGGCTCATGCGGAGGAACACCAATTCTTGGATGTGATAACAAATTGCATCTCATCTGATAAGGTAATACATCTATGGAACAAATCGTGCTGACTAAACAAGCAAACATTAGTCAACGGGGAGCACCATGAGAAAATTAAAATCTAACCGAAGTAGTTGGTCTTCCTTTTACGTTGATATTTTTTCAGATCTGCATTAGGCCATTAGCTCCAACGAAACCAACTGCTGGTATCCTTGAAAGATAAATAAGAACATAATAAGATCCAAAGAAACGTAACAGATCCATAGATCACTAACCCCGGAACGTGCGCAGTCTTCTCTGCCATGACAAGGTACCAAGTCTTGTAGAGACCGCTTCTATTTCTTCGTCCCCGAGGCCAAGCGTACGCGGTGGAGGAGGAGGGACCGACGGTCGGTTCTTGGGGGACACCCTATTCGTCGGTGGCATAGACCGGCGACCAGGGGGGTAGGTGGGTTTGAACTATATGTGGTACCGGACGCGCCCACGCGACGGCGGCATGCCGGCCTCGGCTCCCGCCGTGCCCCGTTGGCTCTCCTTCTCCTTGGCGCGATGGGCCCGGAGCCGCATCTCCTCCGCGGTGGCCTTCCTGATCCTCGCGATGGGCTTCGGGATCTTGGGCGGATAGGCCTTCGCGCAATGATGTCCCGGGTGAACTGACTGGCCTAACTGATCTCCAGCATCGTCACGCCGAGGAGAATCGCCAGCAGCGACATCCGGTGCCACTGGGCCGCGCCCTCGCCGCCTCCGATCTTTGTTGTGGTTTGCTAGATGGGAAGGCACTCGTCCATTAGCGTGTCCTGCGGCATGGTTCGTGGGGTAATTGTTTCCAATGAGCAGCAGCAACGCAGCGCATGCGATCGGTTTCCTATTTTCGTGCGGTTGTAATCTTAACGTGGGACGGCAGAGTTTTCGTCTGCCCATGAAAATTGCTAAACGCAGTTTTGGCTGAGGGTTAATGTAATCTTAACGGTTAGATCAAATTAAATGACCCTGATCGTGAGGCTGTAATCGGTCCGTGCTGTTTTGTGTAGATTAAGCTCTGTGCACTTAGTGATTAATAGTAGTAGAGAATAATTAATATTTTTATTTTTTCAAGGCTTTGTTTTTTGCGTTTTCTTCTTCGGCTTTTACTTTTATTCTGGTCTATTTATATTTATATTTCATTTTTCTCTTTTTCGGTTAAATCTAGATATTTTTCTTTTATTTCAATACTTTTGTTATTCACTTTCTTTTTCTTTTTTAATAATATAAAATATCAAAATATGCATGCATGTTTTAAAAAAATTGATGGACATCCTTTTTAAATATGTCAACATGTTTGCATATACATGCATACCATTTTAATTGTATGAACATTTGAAAAAAAAGTGTGAACGCTTGAAAATACGTGCATTCTTATCGAAATTATTTGGACATTTTCAGCATGAACACTTTTAGGATTTCATGAGCACTTTGAAATTGCATGAGCATTTTCAAAAATGTGCAAACAATGTTCAGATTATGTACAAATATTTTAAAATATAATGAAGATATTCAAAATACGTGATTTTTTAAAAAAGATTATGATTTATTTTAAATCACTTTTAGCATTACCTCTTTGGTCGACATGTGTTTGAAAATTCTTTAAAAGACACATTGTATGTTACTAGCACGGCCTTTCTCCCTCACATGGCAACCCCCCCACCCCCAACAAAAGACAAGTCGAGAACTGAGGTTAGCTTAGATAGTTAGATTGTGATGGAACTAGCCAACCAGGGTTCAAATTCTAGACTCAACATTGTTGCTTTCATTTTCCTGAATTTATTTTAGTCTTTCCAATGATATTTGTTCAGTGCAAAGAGACATCCCCGCCTACTAGGCGCCTGCCGTCAATCTCAGATAATCTAACACATGTCTCAATACTTGGCGTTTAGTGATAGAGTGTGTGTATATGCGTGTATGTAAACATCTATGAATCTATTGTGTTAAATAAAACACAAGAGTCCCAAAAAATCAAGGGCGATACTGTTCCAAGATAAAACATCGAACATATTTTTTTTCGAGAGTACGCCTAGACGTATCTTAGCTTTATAGAAGGCAAAATCGTAAGTACAAGAATATACGATCACTCATTGCGAACAATGAGCGTAGCATGAACAACATACTCCCATAGGACCAATACAACCACCAACAGCTAAACAAAACAACAAAACAAAAACGAATGTCCTAACTGAGAACAACACCGCGTCTCGACCAATGCCGGGCACCTCCGAAGACCATGATATCCCACTGAACTTCACTTGTCAACGCACCATCCACCCTGAATGGCTAAGAGGAGATGGCAAGTGAATGGCAGGACTTGATCAGCTCCGAGAAAGACACCGTCTTGGAGACACATGTGACGGTCGTACATAGCGCTGTCGAAGATCAAAATAGGTCTGCAGCAAACACCGAAGAAAAGCATTGAGGAACCAAGCCGTGTCTCCAAATACGATGCTCCCAACAGAGGAGCGACGTCGAGGACGCCGCCATCATGTCGATCCTATCAAATCGAGGCTTTCGCCCGGAGACAACAACCAACTCCAAACGAGCGAGGGAAATGCCGGACACACCTCGACGACGCCTCCAAGAAGGGAAACGACACGCATGGGTGTCATCGCCGCCGGCTCGACAAAAGTCGTGCAAGATTTTCATCCAATCATCGCACATCTCCGCACCTCAAAGAAATTGGGCAGCCCGTCTGTCGTGGAATTGTCACGGCAGATGTCCTTAGTGTCAGGACTTAGTCGCGAGGCCAACGCATCTATGTGGTAGCTTGAGAGGGGTTGATTGGGACGAGTGACACAACACGCAAGGCGAGGATTTAGACAGCTTCGGGCCCCGGGAAACATCATCCGGTAATAACCCTACATGCTGTTTGTGGCTAGGTCTCATTATGATCATGAGGGAGTCGCCGTAAGCCGGCTCTCCTCCTTGTGTCTAGCCCTAGATATCGTTTCTTGTTTCTTGTCCCTCTCTGGGGAGCCCTGCCCCTCCTTATATAAGTTAGAGGGGCGGGTTACATGTGGAGTCCAAATAGGATTATGACTAGTCTATCTTGTACTATAAGCTGGATACAAGTCCGGGTCTTGATTCCTTGTAAGGGAGATATTCCCCACGCCTTTCCTCTTAAGCCGACCTATCACAACGTAAGCCGGCCTTCTGGGCCTTGAGCCTCCTGGGCCCCCGGGTCTTGTCGCTCCTCTGATCCGCTTGTCAGGTCACCCATAAGTCGCCAGGATCGGGCGGGTCATTTAGTGTGTCGCCCAACCAGGGCAGGTCATTAGTGAGTCGCCATGTCCGGTCAGGTTATACTTCCGGCCGGGTTACACCACGGGGTATATCACCGACATTAGCCCCCAAGTTTAGCTTGGATTTATCCATGGTAAACTTATGCTGCAAAATAAACACAAGAACAAATTTGACAGGTTGTGCTCCGGGTTAAGAATTCTTGCAAACCGACACCTGAACATCCTTAAGTCCTTGTCATTTCCTTCTTCTAGAAAATCCGGGTCAATAGACCAGCTTCACAATCAATTTGCTTGTAGAAGAAATATTGTAAACACGTAATCCACTTGACCGGCTTCCAAAGTGCCGGCTTAAAACATATTGGTCTTGAAATACTCATTTGACTTTCAGCCGGCTTGAAGAGGTAAAACTTATCTGTTTATCATAACCAAAATTGCCGGCTTGTAAATATTGATAGCACCGGGTCATAACTGTAGCCGACGCCGGGTCATAATTATTGATGACTCCGGATCATGATTGTTGCAAACACCGGGTCAAGCTGATCTGCTCAAAACTGAGAATTTGAAGATTTTCCCCTTTATATGTATATCACCTGTAGCCCCCAAGTGCCGGGTTGTTATGCTTGCAGCAACCTGGGACTTGTAATTGCCTTATGCTCATAAAACTTCAACCAGTGTATCCCCCAAGGGCCGGGTCATTATGCAATAGTGAGCAGGGACTTTGTAAATATAATCTTGTAAACTTTGAACAGCAACGTGTAGCCCCTAAGGGCCGGCTCAGTAAGATATTACTGAGCTGGGACCTTGCATATAATTCATTGATAATAACATCATATAATGTAATCTCCACCATGGGGTTTGAACCCACGTCCATAAGGTTAAGAGCCTTGCGCTCTACCAACTGAGTAGTGGATCTTTCAATGTAATCGACTGAGGGTTGTGTACCTTAAATTTTTGACAGGAGCAATTAGTAGCCCCCAAGGGCCGGCTCATTTAAAATGTGATGAGTCGGGTCTTTCAATAAGTTGAGCAAAAAATGACTTTGCATTAGCCCCCAAGTGCCATGGTGCATGCTGGCAGTGACATGGGACTTGCATATTTGATATAATCCAAATCTGAATAATATAGCCCCCAAGTGCTGGGTCGTAAGCCTGCAGCGACTCAGGACTATTCCTTCCATTGTAGACTAAATCATATCCATTGATAAAAATAATAACCGTTGCGCTAAAGCGACTTTGAAAACCTCAATCATAGCACTGGTTATTGATAATCACAATAGAAATCCAGCCATGTTGGCTATTCGAGATTTAAATAATATTCCGGTATGAAAACCTCAATCGTTCAATATCATCATGAAAATCCAGCCAATTTTGGCTATTAAAGATTTGAATACCTCATCGGTTGACAAGTAAATCCGGAGTTTAAATACTCGGCGGCTCTTGGCCGATGGTGATTTAATACGCCTCCATTGTAAGCCGGAATTTTTATAACCCGGCGGCTTATAGCCTTTGAGAAAAATCCAGAACGGATCATCATTTTAAAGCATCAACTTTGGTAATGAGCTTGAACTTAATCATTTATATGTCATATTTCTACAAATCCTGCAAAGAGTTTAAACAACATATACCATGGCGACTTATCGTCAAAAACCAGGGCGGGTAACCACCCAAATGTAGTCTTATCCTGCCCACAAGTAGATCACAAGACCCTTGGTGATTTACCGTAGGGCGGGTCATAATACCTCACATATAACCACTGTGATATTAAATTTGTACTGTCGGTTTACATGACCTGTGTAGTAAGGGTGATAACCCAATCCTTAGAAGCCAATGCTTCCATATAAATGATGGTTGTCATAAGCTGGCGACAGAGATAGAATACAACTTTTTGAGGTTTCTGATTCGGATACGATCAGTAAACCATTCCAAAGGGGTTAAGCTAAGATTCGAATACGATCATATAGCCCCCAATGGCTTTGGCGATGCCGATCAAGTGGGTATCGACAGCTATGTTCTCTTTGGTTCGAATATGGCCTATGTTTGAACAGGAAGCCCCTAAGTGACCATAAGAGTTGTTTAATGACACTGGTTTGAATACAACCCATGTCAGACCCAAATGGGTTAAGCTATGATTCAGATATGATCAAGAAGCCCCCTAGTGGGTTTGGCAGTATGCCGATCAAGAGGGTATCGACAGCTATGTTCTCTTTGGTTCGGAAACGACCTATGTTTGAACAGGAAGCCTCCAAGTGATCATATAAGTGTTGGCATTGCGCCGATCAAGAGGGTACTGATAGCTATGCTCGATGAGCAAGAAGCCCCCAAGTGATCATAATAAGATAAGCCGTAAGGCAGGATACCCAAGTTTGAACCGCGCATCATGGCAGCAAGTTCTTTTGGCAACCTTTAATTTTTTCTTGAAAACTCAAACTTGCGAGAGATTAATGCTTTTTGAACCGAAACTTTAAACCGGATTTGAAAGCTTTAAAAATTTGTGAAGGATAAATTTACCTTGAACCGGATTTTGAACCGAATTTGAAAGCTTCCAAAATTTGTGAGGGACAAATTTACCCTGGGCCGGCTTTTGAACCGGATTTAAGAGCTTCAGTGCTTTGTGGGAGAAAGATGTCTCTTGAACCAGATTTTAAACCAAAGTCCTTATTTTGAGCCGGAAATCTTCTGACGGCTTTTAAATTTTCATCGACCTAGCAACAATCTCTGGGGCCGGGTTATTTTCCCTTTAATGATCTTGAATTTATTGAAACCGGCTAATTTTGCCGAGTCATATCATTGTAGCCCCCGAGTCTCAAGACGACTTGAGGAGTTGGCTTGAGATTCTCCATAATTAACCGTGATATAGACCGGTTTGAATCCTGCATGGTACAACTTGCAAACCAAAGTAATTGCTCTTTTGAAGAAAATAATATGTAATATAAAATATATTGGATGGATTTCACCTGATATGTTAGGCTAGTGATTATCCACAGAAGGTTGAGGTGACTGCGGCGGGTTATAAATGATCCCGTATGAGCTGTGTCAGCAACTCGGCCAATGGTTCCTTCCAACCGGCTATTTGAAGTTAACCAAACCAGCGTGCCGGCGACTTGTGCACCTATCCATTAAGCCATCCAGTGCAGACGGTGGTTGATAATATATGACAATTTGCCTCCAATTTGTTGGAAGAGAAACCGGGCTTCCCAAGTAGTGACTTGCTCATACTCAATAAACAGCTCATCCAGAAAAATGCGGCCTGGTGTGTTGATGTAGACCAAGCCGCGAGAGACAGATCGTAAAAACGACCGCAACATCAAAGGCGACTCAGACAGATGAATCAACCGTGGTGCTGTAAACCGGTGCGGGCGGGTAAGTTGTCCTCCTTGTTGTAAGCCGGCGTGGTCATAAGAGACGGCCACTGCGTTGTAAGCCGGCGCGGTCACAAGAGACGGCCACGGCATTGTAAGCCGGCGCGGTCGCGAGAGACGGCCACGGCGTTGTAAGCCGGTGTGGGAGTCCGTTGAGCAACGACGACCACCTGTGCCAAAAGATGTTGGCGTGTTCTCCACCTCCGCGGTATAATATCATTTTTTTGTCATAAATACTTACCCTGCATAAACAATATTGCAGACAAAGGCAAAGATAAACTTGTTCTTTGACAAAAACAACATGTGATAATAAAATAAACTCGGATGGATATCACCTGATTTGTTTAGGCCGAAAATAATCCGCCATGAAATTGATGATCCCTAGGTGAAACTGAAATCCCTCACGGGTGAATCGGTCGCAGGAACAAACAGACAAACCGGCCATGGCGTTTGTAAGCTGGTGCGGATGAGCAAGTTGTCATCCACGTTGTAAGCCGGTGAGGATGCGTGAACCGGCCACGAGGGCGGACGGGCGAGTCATCTGTGGCGCTGAAAGGTGGTGCTGACGGGCGAGTCGGTCGGCGCGTTGACGTAAACCAGACCGCAGGGGCGATGGCTGTATATAACAACACTGGTATTTTTTGCCGGATGCTGACGCCGGATAATGCCTAGTGCTGCTTTTGTTTTTTGACAAAAGAGTTAATTGGTTCTGTGTCTTCTAGTGCCTGAGCTAGGGCTGGGCGTTCGGTTCCCCCGAACCGAACGGTTCGGTGCTTCGGGTTTTAATGAATTTTGGTTTCGAGATTTGGCAGACCAATCGGTTTCCTATAAAAATACTAACTGAGAGTTCGGTGCGCCTATGCTTCGGTTCGGGTCTCGGTTGAGACCGAACAACTGACGAAAACAAAACTGAGCAGGCAATGAAGATAGAGGAAATATGACAACGACGAAGATCAGTTGTGGCAAAAATCGAATCAAAAATCAAATCCTCATATCCGTGCGCAAAAACAGAATAAAAAATTGAAGATCTGCAGAACGGATCTGCGCTCGGTAGGTCGAAGGGAGATGGTCGCCGCCTCGCCGGTCATCTTTCGCCTCCACGAGCAGCAGCACTGACGCCGTCATACCGGAGATGGATATAAGCAGAGGGACATGGATGAGAGGTGGAAGTGGTTCCGCCGCCGGTTGCGGTGGTCGAGGCACAGACACTCGCGGGCGGCGGCTAGGGCGTGGTCGAGCGTTTAGGGTCTGAGATGCTGCTGATGTGAATGTACGACTCGATCTATCTAGGTTCAGTAGTTGGGCTGTGGGCCGTGGGCTACGTAGATTTCTCGTGAGTTGAAAATTGCTTCTGTACTTCGGTGTGTTCAGTTACTCGATACATGCACCCGAATCAACCGAAGAAAGTTCGGTTCTCTAGATTGGCTGACCGAAGTTACGAGCAAACGAATCGGTTTCAGTGCGTTCGGGTCCGGTCCCGGTTAGTTCGGGTCAGTACTTCGGTCATCGGTTTATATGCCCACCCCTAGCCTGAGCTCTCCACATAACCCGGCCGGTACTTTTTGAGCCGGAATTTTTGGAATCAAAACTTCTTGATAATCCGGCCGGAACCTTTGATAACCTGAAACTTTTTTTACTGGAACATCTCGATAATCCTACCGGAACTTTTGATAATCCGGAACTTTTGAACCGGAACATCTTGATAATCCGGCCGGAACTTTTTGATAATCCGGAACTTTTCTGTAGCCTAAGTCGGAACTCTTGGATGACTCGGACGGAACCTTTTGGCGATTCGGCTGGAGCCCTTCGGTGATTCGGACCGAACTTTTCGTCGAGGCGATCGGAACTCTTTGGTGATTCAGACGGAACCTTTCGTCGAGGCGGTCGAAACCTTTCGCCGATTCAGACGGAACCTTTCGTCGAGGCGGTCGGAACTTTTCGCCGATTTAGATGGAACTTTTCGTCGAGGTGGTCGGAACTTTTTTGGCGATTTAGACGGAACCTTTCGTCAAGGAGGTCGGAACTTTTTCGGTGAGCCAGCTGGAACTCTCCGACAAGTCGACCGGAACTTCTTCAAATAAGCTGGGCGGAGCTTCTCGATCCCTGGGATTGCGCCCTTCAAGAACTCAACACCACCGTGCGCGAGCCTCACGGTGGGCGCCAACTGTCGTGGAATTGTCACGACAGATGTCCTTAGTGTCAGGACTTAGTCGCAAGGCCAACGCATCTATGTGGTAGCTTGAGAGGGGTTGATCGGGATGAGTGACACAACACGCAAGACGAGGATTTAGACAGCTTCAGGCCCCGGGAAACCTCATCCGGTAATAACCCTACATGCTGTTTGTGGCTAGGTCTGATTATGATCATGAGGGAGTCGCCGTAAGCCGGCTCTCCTCCTTGTGTCTAGCCCTAGATATCGTTTCTTGTTTCTTGTCCCTCTCTGGGGAGCCCTGCCCCTCCTTATATAAGTTAGAGGGGCGGGTTACATGTGGAGTCCAAATAGGATTAGGACTAGCCTATCTTGTACTACAAGTCAGATACAAGTCCGGGTCTTGATTCCTTGTAAGGGAGATATTCCTCACGCCTTTCCTCTTAAGCCGGCCTATCACAACGTAAGCCGGCCTTCTGGGCCTTGAGCCTCCTGGGGCCCCGGGTCTTGTCGCTCCTCTGATCCGCTTGCCAGGTCACCCATAAGTCGCCTGGATTGGGCGGGTCATTTAGTGTGTCGTCCAGCCAGGGCAGGTCATTAGTGAGTCGCCAAGTCCGACCGGGTTATACTTCCGGCCGGGTTACACCGCGGGGTATATCCCCGACACCATCCAAGTAGCATCACACCGCCGCCACCGCAACACCTCGCCGTCGCATCTGCAAAGCCGAGGACCACCAACAGACCGCACAGCAAAGAGAAGCGCGGTCCAACAACACCTTCCACCTAGATGAGGGACAACAACCACCCAAGACCTCCGGCAAAGAGCCAGAACCGCCTCGCGAAGGCTATCACCCGCTCCAAGGGACATCCTTGCGACAATCCAGCACCTAGCCACGGACAACTGCCACGCTGGCACTATCGGGAGAGCACCACCACTCGCCACACAGCCCAGAGGTAGCCCAACACTTGCTGCTCGCCAAGAACTCCATCCTAGCTGAGCCATCACAGCGCCGCCACCGGTCTGGTTGGTAGATCACGCCGCCGCCTGCAGATACGCCACCACACCAGTCCGCCTCACCACATCATTGCATGTCCTCGCCAAGACCATCGCTTCTTCACGCCTCCTGCTGTGCACTGTCGACAGCCACCACCACACCGAGCCACCACCGCAGCCGCCTGCACCACCATAGTGCCCAGCAGCCATGGAGGCCTGGCTTCACTGCGCCTGAAGGTAGCAGCGGCCGAATCCGGGCCGGCCAGATCCAGATCGGGACGAGCAGGAATGGGCGGGACCGAGGCTCCGAGCGGTCGCCGCCACAGGCTGCACCATCGGACGAGGAACGCTCCACCACCACGACCATCGCGTCGAGCCACCGCCAGAACTTCGCCGCCCCACGCCGCCAAGCTCAGCCGACGAAGAGCGCCATGCCATGGCCAGGGAGGAAAGGGGTCGCGCCGAGGAGAATCCCCACCGCCACCGGCGCTGCCCGGTCTTTGCCCGACAGCGGCTCTCGGCTGCGGCGAGGGGGAAGGGAGGGACGGGGGCGCCCGGCGGCGGAGTTCTAGGGTTCTCCATGTGTCGCCTCTAGGAGGGACGCGAGATTCGGGGGCTGCTCTGTTTCGTTATCGTCTGTTGCAACATCGAACATAATTAATCCACAACACAGCGACTAAGGACATGTATAATGGTGCTATCTTAGGAGTGCCACGTAGGATAGATGATGAGGTGGAGGAGAGAGAACTCATAAGAAAAGGCTTGACAAGAGGTGATCTCTTGAGTGGAGCATTTTGGAGGCCGAGCTGCCTGGAGGCCGCTATCCCGGGCGGACGTTGAGGGATTGGGATCCGTGCCTTCTTACCATTTAGTTATATACAGATGCTAATACAGGGGTGCCATTCTCTCGTCTTCTGTATTTGTACGTGAGCCTCCGTCGTGGGCGATGATGCAAGAATATGATATGCCTCGTTGGGTGAGTTTGAATTTTGGTGCTGCTATCCCTCACCTGTAGTCGCTCAGAACGCACGTCCGCACATGCAAGGCTGGTTGTTATTCCTTTTTTTCTTCTTTATTTTTTCTCTAGCCGTACATATTCTGTAAAAGTTCTGTTTTTTATATTTCATTCATTTATAAAAAAAATAAAAGAGTTAAAAATATTTTGAAGGCACTGCTAAATTATTCAACTCATATTACAAACAATCTTGATCGTGTATTTGAAAAAAGTGCATCATGTGTTTAGAATAATCACCGTGTATTCAAAACAAGTCCACCACATGTTCAGAAAGAAAATGCTTGTCACGTATATGAAAATTGTTCACCACATATTTAGAAATTTTTGTCATGTATTTAAAAAATATTCACCAATTTTGAAGTGAAAACATGTATTTAAAATCTGTTCATCGCGTATTGGAATAATATTCGTCGTGTATGCGAAAAAGTCCATCGCATATTTGAAAATATTTTCATTATGTATTTGGATTATGTTTGTGACATGTATAAAAAATATTCATCTTGTATTTAAAATATGTTCATCGCATTTTTTTTAAATACCCCATATTCAAAAACAATTTAGAGTAAAATGATTATCTCTTTGTTAGTGACATTGCCGATATATCTACTCCTCGAGGGGAAAGTATCCAGTGCACCTATTCTCAATAAATCTCTTTTTGGGGTTGAATATTCTTGAAGTTTTGTGGAGATGGAAGGTTAAAGTTGCATTCTAATTTTATAGTTTGTGTTGAAAAAAAACAATACAAATACAAGCTGGTATTTTGGTGATGAGAGCCGGGCCGTGGATTCGGACCATTTTATTGGCCATGTAAATGTTTCTTATTATTGTTTCTACAACTATGTTTCATATTTGGATGAGAATTAGAAGTGTTATTTTTTCTGAATAAGGACACTCAAAGGGCGTATTAGTTCTGAATTAATATCGAGGAGAACAAAGATCAGTATAATGGATAGACAACTGGATGTAGAACGACCATAAAAAATAAATTACATTAAAAACATACTAGTATCCCTCCTTTGATTGTATGCCACCCACAGAAATTTAAAATGTGCACTCAACCAACAACAAAGAAAACTAACACCTGCAAACGCCCTCGCCATACCGGGCTTTGAAGACGTGCCAGATCAAGCATCGTCAAGGCAGGGAGAGACCAGAGTGACCGTATTCTAACACGCCGTCATCGCCACCACCTCGTCGATGATGTTGGAGAAGCAAAAAACCTAAGAAAAATAAAACGAGACGGATGGGCCCCCACTCCTCTTGCCGTGAATGAGGCCACCAAATGGGAAGATGAGGGCACCGAGGCTGCGGCTTGGGTTGGGAGGCGGCCACATGATTCGTCTGACCGGACTTTAGTACTTACTTAGAGTACTTAAAATTAGAAGTGTTGTTGTTGGTACTACAAAATTGTTTGCATAACTTTTCATCAATTGTAAAATTGCAATTTTTTAGTGAGGTGATCGCGTGGTAAAAAAATAACAAGGTGCAACATATATTTGTTCAATCTGGTTGATTAAGGACTAGTCCAATAACCCATCCAAAAAAGAACTTCACCCATCGGAACATGTACGGCATGTGAGTACCTGATGATAAATATGTGTGCACTAAATACAGACAATTGTCAGTGCTTGTTGAATCCATGGGTAATTTATCCAAAATATTTTTTCTGTTTGTAATGGAATGATTCTTTGGGGCAGTCTAATGATTAGTTCTCAATGAAGAAAGAAGATTTTTTTTAACATTTCTTGCTGCTTTTAGTATGTTGTAAAGCGATTTTGTACTAGTTGGGACAAATCTACTATGGTTAGTGGCTTAATTATGAAAATCAAATGTAATCATCAGAAGAAATTGCATTTAGTTTATTACTCTCAATCATGGGTAAATCTGAGGTGCCTCCGTGCCTGCAGCGAGAACTTTCCCTTAATTAAGAACTAGCACTGCTAATCCCAAAACTAAGGTAATTAGTGTATCAGGAGGATGGTCACGTTCTCGGAACTTGCATATTCCTGTGGCATGGAAGTGTACATGACGCACTGCCTGTACATGATGAGTGAGACGGTGGAACCTGTGAACAGCCTGGTCGGGCAGTGTCGTTAACATGGGATGACACTGTGCATAAAATGAAGAATACGGTGTGGTGTAAAAAAGGTGTCAGGTCAAATACGCGTGAGTCACAAGGGACTGCGGCCGATCCGTACGAGCACTGACGAGCCAGATTAAGGCCTGCATGGTGCTCGGCCACCAAACGGCATTTTCGTGATCTCTTAGCATAATATGTCCCACCATATTTTTAGGAATTGCTAGTTATTGAAGATAAGGCTAAGAAATGACCCATTGTAGACAAATTTTTTTTAATCTCTAAATCACATGTAACACTTAAGATAAGACTATCTTATCAACCATTGTACATGCCCTAAGCCATAATACATGCGGTAACCGTTTTGCTGAGCCATTCTCTCAAAAAAAGAACGGCGCAGCAAAACGCATCTTGTTCGGAAAGAAAAATCAAGCGATTGCCGTCCAACCTCGAAAAAAAGCTGACAAGAGCTATGTATTTATTAGGATACTATAAAACGAATTTACCACCAAAAAAGCAAATGAATTAACCGCACAGTGTACAGAAGTCGACAACGAAAAAGCACGAGCCTCGCACGAAGACGGGCAGTCGCTGAGCCAACGAGCCCGAGCCTTGGTCAATCGTGTGCGTGCCGCGCACATGCAGGCATGGGCCCAGCAGGAGGCAACGGCAGAAGGAACTCCCCCTTCGCACCCGTTTTGTTTCCTCCAAATGCTCCTTTTTGCATACCGTACTATGAATGGACAAGACACAATAGGCTCTCTCCTGTCTCCTCCAATCACTAGAATCTCACGCATATACCACTACTGCTAATTATTATTGGATTGGTTTCGTTTTCATTGGTGAAATTCAAGAAGTGTATCAATGAATTGAGAGAAATCCAAAATTCTGCATATATACCCTATAC
>NC_041389.1:451899006-451907010 GCF_002162155.2 Triticum dicoccoides | reverse complement strand
ATCAAATATCCTATGAAGAAAACCCTAGATATCTAAGAGAATGCACGTGAATAACACCGTTTATATTAAGTAAATCTCATATCCGCAAAACAGAGAAATTTCTTGTCTACTTTTTTTTCCTGATTTAAATTTCTTGTCTATTTGAAGATTAAGCTTCTTTAGTTGCACAAAATGCATAGGCTGACACAAATTTTGTGGTGTGTAAATTCCGGAAACATTTACGTTTTGTGGTGTAGAAATACTTAGACATAAATGAACAAGTTGTAGTCTAGAAATCTTGTTGACGTTTTAAGCTCAACTCTGAGTACTAGCACAATCACACTTGTTACATGTGTCATGTGTGGCTCTCACGAAGCGACGATATGTAGTACCAATGCAGAACTGTCTCTCTGTCTGAAAAAAGAGCAACTGTAAATAAATGTAAAAAGAAAGTGCAAAAGATGGACGGAAAGAGACAAAAAAAAGGATATGCGCGACAGGGGATTGAAGATCTCGCAGCCTTGCCGCCGATCGTCCACGGGCCCCAAGCAAAACTTTTCAGAGGCTTTTGCCTGCCCTCTTCGATGCCTCGCGCGGGTCTTTGCCCGCCTCCATTTTGTGCTTCGTTTAATAATCTACTGTGAATTTTATTTGCTATTTGGACCCATCACATCCTTTTTCCTCCTCGATTTTACTTTCTCCATAAGTTTTCTCTTCTTACTCTTAGATATTTTATGAAAAAAAAAACTGTCCATGACAGTGGATACATTGCTAGTAGTAGTAGTAGTCAAAAAGAAAACCTGAAAGTATCTGATCACCTGCTGCCAACAAGCGACAGGCGACAGTCATCAAAGACACCAATCCAATCTCCCCCCGGGCCAGGGGGTTCTCCGCTGTCTACAGTCTACACTTCCCCAAAACCCCAAGAACCTCACCGTGCTTCTCCTTGGTGCCGCGAATGGCGGCGGAGGACGACGAGGCCGTAGCCACGGTCAGGACGGAGTTCTCCGCCGTCGAGGAGTCCGCCAGAGCGTCCGACGCGGCGGCCCTTAGACTGCACGGCGCGGCCAAGGCCATCGGCGTGGTCACCGCCGATGAGGAGCCGCCCCTGCACGTCTGCTGCGTGGGCAAGGACACCGCAGCCGAGTCCCGCTCCGTCCAAGATGCGGGGAACGCCGCGGCCGTCAAGCTGCCGGGCGCGGGCGAGGCCATCGGCAGAAACGTACCGCAACACATGGTCGCCACCGCCGATGAGGCGCGCCTCCTGCACGTCTTCTGCATGGCCAAGGACACCGCGGCCAAGTGGCGCTCTGTCCAAGATGCGGGGAACGCGGCGGCCGTCAAGCTGCCGGGCGCGGCCAAGGCCATCGGGGGCAACATCCGGCAACAGATGGTCGCCACCGTCGATGACGCGCAACTCCTGCACACCTCCTCCGCGGACAAGGTCACCGCGGCCGAGTCGCGCTCTGTCCAAGATGCCGGGAACGCGGCGGCCGTCAAGCTGCCGGGCGCGGCGAAGGCCATCGCGGGCAACATCCGGCAACAGATGGTCGCCACAGTCGATGACGCGCAACTCCTGCACACCTCCTCCGCGGACAAGGTCACCGCGGCCGGGTCGCGCTCCGCCCAAGATGCTGGCACGCGGCGGCCGTCAAGCTGCAGGGCGTGCCGGCGAATTCCAAACGCCTCGACGCGGGGCGGAAGAAGGCGCGTGTGGCCGTGAAGGCGGGAAGAAAGGAGGCCGCGGCGGCTATGTCCAAGTCAAGGTCGAAGTGTGGGTTTCTCGGCGTGACCAACAAAGGCAAGAAATACTCTGCGAGAATCTACGACAAGGAGCTTGGTACCAAAATTAACCTCTGTACTGTCGACACGGCCGACGAGGCCGCCCGAGTGTACGACGCCGCGGCCGTCAGGATGCGTGGCCTCAAGGCGAAAACCAACTTCCCGCAAGCCCCCATGGCCGCCGCTGCTAAAGACGACGAGCAGTCGCCCAAGGAAATCACCACCGCCATGGACCTCAAACAATTCCTGAAGCTGCCCATGGCAGACACTACTGATGGCGGCGATGAGTCGCCAATCGAACTCAGCGACCCCATGGATCCAAATCAATTCCTGGAGCTGCCCACGGCCGGCGTTACTGATGGCGGAGAGGAGTCGGGCATGGAACTCGACTGCTTCCTGGAGTTGCCCACGTCAGGCGCTACTGATGACGGAGAGGAGGCGCCAGTCCCGGAGCTGCGTGGCCTGAAGATCAACCACAACTTCAAACAACCACCCACGGCCGGCAACACTGACGCTGGCGAGGACTTCCCGGAGCTGCGTGGCGTGAAGGGTAAAACTGACTTCAAGCAACCCATGGTCTCCCTTGCTGATGATGGCGTGGACTCGCCCATGGAACTCAGCAATTTCCCGGAGCTGACAGGGCTCGATTCCTTCTCGAGCAACATCACCGCAGATGCGCAGCTTCAGGTGATCTGGAGAGACTTGCCACCGGTCGAGTTGCAGCAGGTTGACGAGCTTCTCGAGGACATGGACTTCGCAGATACGGTGAGTTAACCGGTGCGGGACAATTTTTTGTGTGTTTGACAGGCCAAAACCAATCAGAGACGAAATGCGGCCAATTTTGTGAATTGCACGGGTTATGAAAATCCTCAAAACATGATTACTACATTCGGCTACAGTGCCAATTCTAGGGGACGTAACGTTTGCCCATGATGAATGACTAAACATCAACAAATTGGATCTATGTTAAGGCAATTTAGTCTCCAACTTGAAAACTAGATTTACTTGATTTGATCTGTGTTTTGCACTAGTAGAAAAGGGGGCAATGGTCCAGGCCGGTCCAGCCCATTAGTCCCGGTTCAATCTAGAACCGGGACCAATGGGGGCATTGGACCCGGTTCTTGAGCCCCGGCCGGCCGGGCCACGTGGGCCATTGGTCCCGGTTGGCGGGACGAACCGGGACCAATGTGCCTTGCTCCTGGCCCACCACCATTGGTCCCGGTTGGGGGGATGAACCGGGACCAAAGGCTTCCCTTTAGTCCCGGTTCATGCCACGAACCGGGACCAATTAATTGCATATATATACCCCGCGAGCAGAGCACTCTCACTGCTCTGTTTTTCGTGGCCGGCGAGGAGAGAGTTTTGTGTTGCTCTAGCTCACCTCCTATGCACACGAGGTGTTCGATGGAATGCCCGAGCCACACTACTTAAGCTTTCTCCTCTCCAAGCTCCACCTCCAAGCTCCATTTTTCTCAATATTTGTCTAGGTTTAGCGGTCCGTCACGTCCCGTCCCCGTCTTCACCGCCGTCGATCGCCCGCGTCGCCGGCACCACCGTGGTGAGCCTCTTGTTCTTATCTTCTTTCTGAAAGGAAAAAAAACACTTACTTGTATGTTTATATAGATACTTGTATAATTTTCTTACTTTTATTATTGCATCTTATATAGTGCGATGGTTTTGGTATCCGCCCCCGTCGGCCCTTGTCCTGTCTATGATTCAGATGTGGTATATATTATCTTTTCATAACTATTGGTTCATTTATTGTTTATGACAATTATGCCGACCAACGTGACATAGATTTTATTTATCTAGGAGGTTGTTGAACCGGAAATTCCAACCGACCCTATTGTCGAGAGGTTAAATTTAGTTGAAGAAGAAAACAATTTGTTGAAGGAAAAAATTAGAAAAATTGAGGAGGAGAAGATGATATTGGAGTTGCATGTTGCGGATGTCGTCGATGATCACAAGATCAAGATGGATGCAATGCGCTTGAAGGTTAGAAAGATTAGAAAATATGCCATTCATACCGAGGCTTGGTATCATTATGCCATTGGATCAGTTGTTACATTGGTTGCGATTATGATCGCATTTGTTTTCGCATTGAAATGTTTTACATAGTTTCAGTGTATGGTTTAATTAATTTAGATGCTCTGCAGAGCTTTATGTTGTTAGATGAGAACTATGTATGTACTTTGGTTTTAATGTGATGATGAACTTCTATTAATTTGGTCACTTAATTATATAATGCACGCGGATGAACCGGCAATGGATGTACGGTTCAAGACACACCTCCGAGTACATTAAGGGCGTGCATGATTTTCTCGAAGTGGCTGAGGCAAACAAGAAGAATGGTTTTATGTGTTGTCCATGCCCTGTATGTGGGAATACGAAGTCTTACTCTGACCGGAAAATCCTCCACACCCACCTGCTTTACAAGGGTTTCATGCCACACTATAATATTTGGACGAGGCACGGAGAAATAGGGGTTATGATGGAAGATGGCGAAGAAGAAGAGTACGATGACAACTATGTGCCCCCTGAATACGGTGATGCTCCTGAAGATCAAGAGGAACCAGACAATGTGCACGATGATGCTACAACGGGCGAAGCTGCTGAAGATCAAGAGGAACCAGACGATGTGCCCGATGATGATGATCTCTGCCGGGTCATTGTCGATGCAAGGACGCAATGCGAAAGTCAAAAGGAGAAGCTGAAGTTCGATCGCATGCTAGAGGACCACAAAAAAGGGTTGTACCCCAATTGCGAAGATGGCAACACAAAGCTGGGTACCGTACTGGAATTGCTGCAGTGGAAGGCAGAGAATGTTGTGCCTGACAAAGGATTTGAGAAGCTACTTAAAATATTGAAGAAGAAGCTTCCAAAGGATAACGAATTGCCCGACAGTACATACGCAGCAAAGAAGGTCGTATGCCCTCTAGGATTGGAGGTGCAGAAGATACATGCATGCCCTAATGACTGCATCCTCTACCGCGGTGCGTACAAGGATCTGAACGCATGCCCGGTATGCGGTGCATTACGGTATAAGATCAGACGAGATGACCCTGGTGATGTTGACGGCGAGCCCCCCAGGAAGAGGGTTCCTGCGAAGGTGATGTGGTATGCTCCTATAATACCACAGTTGAAACGTCTGTTCAGAAACGGAGAGCATGCCAAGTTGATGCGATGGCATAGTGAGGACCGTAAGAAAGACTGGAAGTTGAGAGCACCCGCTGACGGGTCGCAGTGGAGAAAAATCGAGAGAAAGTACTGGGATGAGTTTGCAAGTGAGCCAAGGAACGTATGGTTTGCTTTAAGCGCGGATGGCATTAATCCTTTCGGGGAGCAGAGCAGCAATCAAAGCACCTGGCCCGTCACTCTATGTATGTATAACCTTCCTCCTTGGATGTGCATGAAGCGGAAGTTCATTATGATGCCAGTTCTCATCCAAGGCCCTAAGCAACCCGGCAATGACATTGATGTGTACCTAAGGCCATTAGTTGAAGAACTTTTAGAGCTGTGGAATGGAAACGGTGTACGTACGTGGGATGAGCACAAACAGGAGGAATTTAACCTAAAGGCGTTGCTGTTCGTGACCATCAATGATTGGCCCGCTCTCAGTAACCTTTCAGGACAGACAAACAAGGGATACCACGCATGCACGCACTGTTTACTTGACACCGATAGTATATACCTGGCAAGCTGAAGGAAGAATGTGTACCTGGGCCATCGTCGATTTCTTCCGACCAACCATCAATGTCGAAAGAAAGGCAAGCATTTCAAAGGCGAGGCAGATCACCGGAAGAAGCCCGCCATGCGTACCGGTGATCACGTACTTGCTATGGTCAATGATTTACACGTAATCTTTGGAAAGGGTCCCGACGGACTAGCTGTTCCGAGTGACGCTGGGGGACACGCACCCATGTGGAAGAAGAAATCTATATTTTGGGACCTACCCTACTGGAAAGACCTAGAGGTCCGCTCTTCGATCGACGTGATGCACGTGACGAAGAACCTTTGCGTGAACCTGCTAGGCTTCTTGGGCGTGTATGGGAAGACAAAAGATACAGCTGAGGCACGGGAGGACCTGCAACGTTTGCACGAAATAGACGGCATGCCTCCAAAGCAGTATGAAGGTCCTGCCAGCTATGCTCTTACCAAAGAAGAGAAGGAAATCTTCTTTGAATGCCTGCTTAGTATGAAGGTCCCGACTGGCTTCTCATCGAATATAAAAGGAATAATAAATATGGCAGAGAAAAAGTTTCAGAACCTAAAGTCTCATGACTGCCACGTGATTATGACGCAACTGCTTTCGGTTGCATTGAGGGGGCTTCTACCGGAAAACGTTCGATTAGCCATTGTGAAGCTATGTGCATTCCTCAATGCAATATCTCAGAAGGTGATCGATCCAGAAATCATACCAAGGCTAAGGAGTGATGTGGTGCAATGTCTTGTCAGTTTCGAGCTGGTGTTCCCACCATCCTTCTTCAATATCATGACGCACGTCCTAGTTCATCTAGTTGACGAGATTGTCATTCTGGGCCTCGTATTTCTACACAATATGTACCCCTTTGAGAGGTTCATGGGAGTCCTAAAGAAATATGTCCGTAACTGCGCTAGGCCAGAAGGAAGCATCTCCATGGGCCATCAAACAGAGGATGTCATCGGGTTTTGTGTTGACTTCATTCCTGGCCTTAAGAAGATAGGTCTCCCTAAATCGCGGTATGAGGGGAGACTGACTGGAAAAGGCACGCTTGGAAGGGACTCAATAATATGCAGGGACGGATATTCTTGGTCTCAAGCACACTACATAGTTCTACAGAACTCTACCTTGGTGACCCCGTATGTCGATGAACACAAGAACAGTCTGCGCTCCAAACACCCGGAGTAGTGCGACGACTGGATTACATGTGAACACATCAGGACTTTCAGCAGTTGGTTGGAAGCACGTATCAGAGGTGACAACACTGTTTGTGATGAGCTATACTTGTTATCCAGGGGACCATCTTTGACTGTATTGATTTGGAAAGGATACGAGATAAATGGGAATACATTTTACACGATTGACCAAGATCAAAAGAGCACCAACCAAAATAGCGGTGTCCGCTTTGATGCAACAACCGAGAGGGGAAATGACACATATTATGGTTACATAGTGGACATATGGGAACTTGACTACTGACATGATTTTAAGGTCCCTTTGTTTAAGTGCAAATGGGTCAATGTGTCAGGAGGCGGGGTACAGGTAGACCCACAGTACGGAATGACAACAGTGGATCTGAAAAATCTTGGGTACACTGACGAACCGTTCGTCCTAGCCAATGATGTGGCACAGGTTATCTATGTGAAGGACATGTCTACCAGACCGAGAAAGAGAAAAGATAAGGAAGCGAATACATCATACGATGTGCCAAAGCGCCACATAGTTCTTTCAAGAAAAAGGGACATCGTGGGAGTGGAGGACAAGACAGACATGTCTGAAGATTATGAAAAGTTTCATGAAATTCCTCCCTTTAAAGTCAAGGCTGACCCCAGCATCCTGATAAACGATGAAGATTATCCATGGTTACGGCGCAATAAGCAAATGACACAAGCGAAGAAAAAGTGAAGACTTTCTCCCGCAACTATTATGATGATACCATGCCAACTTTGTAACTGACGAGTATGATACCATTGTCCATTTTGTACATGCACATGCTTTGTGTGGGTCAATTTATGATACCATGCCAACTTTCAACTTTTTCAGAGTTCATTTGAAATGCTTTAATGTCTTATGGTTCGGCCCTCGTAATAATTAAAAATAGCAACAATAAGTATTTTGTTGTAAGTAGAAACAAAATAAATAAATAAAACAAGAAAGAAAACAAAAAAACAAAAAAAGTGGAAAGTTTATAATTTTCCTAAAACTAAAAGCAAAAAGAATTAAAAATAAAGCAAAAAACAAAAGAAAATAAATAATGCACAAAACAAAACAAAAAAACTGGAAAAAAATAAAAATAGCAACAATAAGTAAAGAAAACAAAAAAAACAAAAAAAATGCCCCCCACTGGGCCCCCACGGCCTGAATACGACTTGAATCCCTACTATGGGCCAGGATTCAGGCCCGCAGTAGGCCCAGAAGGCCCATCAGGTAAAGCAGTCGCAAGTAGGCCCATAAGCCTGCAGTAGAGAGGAGTTCGAGAGGGGTGCCGCAGTGGGGCTTATAAACCACTGCGCGCCCCTCTCAACTAGCGAGGTGGGACTAAA
>NC_041389.1:451873819-451898367 GCF_002162155.2 Triticum dicoccoides | reverse complement strand
TCGTCGCCGCCAGGCTGCCCCGTCGCCGTCGCTCGCCCCCGCGCGCCGCGCCCCAAGCCCCTGCCCCGTCGCTGTCGCCCGCCCCCGCGCGCCGCCACCGCTGTGAGCCGCCGCGCCGCACCGGCTCTGTTTTTTTTCATTTTTATTAGTTTAATTTTTTTGTTCAATGTATATATACACATGTATGTGGCTATATATATATGCGGCTCTGTTTTTTTTCATTTTTATTAGTTTAGTTTTTTTGTTCATACATATATATATAATGTATATGTGTATGCATGTGGCTATGTGTATGTAATGTTCAAAAATTGTTCAGAGCATGTTTTTGTTCATATATGTATTTATTGTTCATATGTGTATTTATTGTTCATGTTTTTTTTCTGTTCATAGATTTTTTGTATCTATTGGCTCTTCGTCGCTCTGTATTTATTGTATCTATTGGTGATATTAATTATTGTATAATATGCAAATGGTTGTATATTCATATGAACAATGCATTAGGCAAAACCTTTGTTTTTTTCGAAATTTTTTATTTGAACATTTTTTTTAAAACAAGCAATACTAAAAGAATGAGAGGAAAAAGGAAAATAAGAAGAGGAAGAAAGGAGAAAAAGAGGAGAGGAAGAAGAGGAGAAATAAATAAGAAGAGGAAAAAAGAAGAAAAAGAAGAGGAGGAGAAGAAAGGAATAGAGGAGAAAGAAGAAATTCTATTTTTTCTTCTTTCTCCTCTATTCCTTTCTTCTTCTCCTCTTTTTTTCTTCTTCTTCTTCCTTCTTCCTTTTTCTTTTTTCTTCCTTTTCCTTAATTATTTTCCTTTCTCGAGGGAGAAGAAGAAAAAGAAGAGGAGAAGAAGATATAACCCCCTCTAGATAACTTCGACATGAGGGGCGGTCGATATATATATATACCCCCTCTCGACCGTGATAACTTATACAACTGCAGCACCCCCCTTGGCCCTCTCGCTCGACCAAAACTCTCGAGGACACCCAAACCCTAGAGAGAAAACGATGTTGGTCTCCTACCCCCTCCCGCCGCGCCCCTACCCGACAAATTAACTCTCTCGAGGCCACCCAAATTTATCAATTTAAAAGAGCGTTATCGTCGAGGCCACCCCAAACCCTTGAAGCGTTGTGTCGAGGCCACTAACATGATTCCTTATTGTGATTAGCTAGCTAGTTCTACGTTTGCCACTAATATATATATATATATATCCATCTGTACCATGTTTGAATAATAATTGACATGTTGTAAATATTTGCAGAAACTATGGAGCACTCCCGAGACGAAGAAACAGAAGCGATGTTGGGGGACATAATCGCAAATGGATCAAGTGATGATGTTGCGTCATTTCTCCTCGACACCGTTGATCAGCTAGATGAAGAAGAGGGCTATGTTTATGATGGTGGCTTTGACCCATTAATGCCGGTATAAGAGGAGGACTATGTTCATGATGGCTCCGGTGACACAATGGAGGTACAAGACGAAGGAGACCGTGCTGACTGCTCCGGTCACCGAACCGAGTCCGGCCAGGTATATATATATTAGTTAAGCCCGTGCTGACTAGTTAATTGATGCATCCATTGTTTTGGTATATGTACACATATTAATTACTGTCATCTTTCTTCCTTATAATTTCTAGCCCTCCG
The DNA here is from genome assembly GCF_002162155.2 of Triticum dicoccoides. Classification (NCBI taxonomy): domain Eukaryota; kingdom Viridiplantae; phylum Streptophyta; class Magnoliopsida; order Poales; family Poaceae; genus Triticum; species Triticum dicoccoides. The sequence goes on along the minus strand of NC_041389.1, from coordinate 451,896,721 downwards.
GATCGAGCACAACTTCGGTAAGGAGACGAGGCCCAAAGAAAAAGTTGAGCTCGGATGAAAAGTTTGAGATCATAGAAATCGCGCCCGACGGCGAACCGATTGAACCCATCCGGACAAGGAAGGCATTTTCTGCTCAGTGCGGGGTTCTTGTTAGGGACAGGACCCCGATCAGCGTCCAGCAATGGTATAAGCCTGCTAAGGATGAAGACGCTAAGGTGTCTTATGTCAATGATATGCAGAAAGAAGATCTTTGGACTGAGCTGAAGGCAAATTTCACCCTACCGCCAGAGGAGGATCCGGAGAAGCCAGTTAAAGAGCAATTAATCAAGTCTTGTGCTCTTAAGAAGATGGCAGGCCTAATGAGGAGGTGGAGGAAAGAGCTGAACCAGTTTGTCAAGGAAAAAAAGACACCAGAATTCATCGGCAAATATGAGAAGATCAAAGATCACTGGCCTGCATTTGTGGCCCACAAGACATGGGAAAAGAGTAAGAAGATGTCGGAGACAAACAAGAAAAATGCTGCGAAGAAGAAGCTTCACCATCGCACGGGGTCAGGTGGCTACCTCAAAGCCCGGCCTAAGTGGTCCAAGGCTGAGCATGGTCTGCTTGAAAAAGGGATCGAACCAGAGACAATGCGCTGGCCAGACCGTTGCCGGACTTGGTTCTTCGGGGCTGGCGGAACCTTGGACCCTGTAACAGGGAAGTGTCAGTGGACGGATGAGCAACTGCAAATACCAGTCAAGAACCTTCGACACTATATCGATGCAGCGCAGCGAGGGACGTTCCTTCCAAACAGGGAGAAGGACGAGCTCACAATGGCCCTTGGGAATCCCGAGCACCCTGGACGGACACGAGGCACGCCAGGCTCCATTCCGTGGAAGGTTGGTTTTCCGGACGCAGGGGGTTACAAAACCCACGAGAGGAGGAAGAAACTGGAGCAGGACCAAATGCAGGCGCTGCTTGGAAGGGTAATGGGGCTAGAGGATCGAGAAGAGGAACGAGAAGCAGCAGATCGCAACAAACGACATGCCGAAGCTTCCCCCGAAGCTACCCCGCCATCTCAGCGGAGAAGCAGCGTGGCTTCCACTGAGCTGCTTCAGCCGGAGCATGTCTTGACGGCTCCTGCCAGCTATCCCGTGGATGGTATCACGGAGTCTCAAAATTGCCACATGATGGCGCGATGGATGAATTTGAAGGTCAAGGCGGCTGTTGGCCAAGTTTATCCTAGTGGACCCGGCACAACTTATCACTGCTAGCCGATTCCAAAAGGATATGCTAAGGTGATGGTGGATGAAATAACGGAGGGATTTGAGGACCTCGTGCTTGACCACCCTACCGGTGAAGGGGAGACTAGGCTGGGTTCTGCTCTGAAGACTCCATGCCTATGGAAGAAGGAGCTCATCAACCTTCTGAACTGGACGCCTCCGCCTCCTCCTCCTGCTCCGGCGAGTCAGGGCACTCTGCCTCCTCCACCGCCTCCTCCTCCGGCGAGTGACGATTAGGGCACACGTGGCGGCACTCCGCCTCCTTCTCCGGTGCATGGCGGCACTCCGCCTCCTTCTCCGCCTACGCCGGCGCTCCCGAGCAGCCAGCAGCACCCTCCTTCTCCGCCTCGCCAGCAAGGGCGGAAGAGACCCGCCGCCGCCCCGGCTGCTGCGGCGCGTCGTACTCCTTCTCCTCCGCCTTGTAAGCAAGCACGAAAGAAGACAGACGCCGCAGCCGCTCCGTCTGCTCCGGCGTCTAGCAGCACAACCAGAGGCGGGAGGCAATACAAATACGGTCCATCATCTCTCAAGCCTCTAGAGAAGTTACCGTACGAGAGGTCCGAGGAGGAAAACGATACGATTGTGCAGGCCCACGTGAAGGAGTTCTTTGAAGGGGTGAAAGCAAAGAGGCATCCACCTCCGGAGAAGAATGTAGATCCGGTGAAAGCAAAGCGCACTATCGATGCCCCGAGGAAACCACCAAAGTCTCCACGGAGAACCAACTATGAGCGCATTACTGAACAGACATATCTCCAAGCCCAGCGGTCGGGAACTACTGTCAGTGCTAAAAGGTCAAAACAACGAGCAAAGGGGAAAAAAATTGCCTAGCTCGGCGAACAAGCACAACAATCATGCCCCCCGCTCAATGTGTCTATGCTCTGGGGACGGTGGCCGGTTATGGCAATCTTGATGATTACCTGCCTGACGATGCACTTCCTGATTTCTTGAAGGTGGACGGACACAGATACGAGTACGGGAAGCCTCTCGTCAAAGATGAAAAATCTCTAACAACAATGATGCGAAGATTCAATAATTGGTACATGGAAACCTGCAGAGAGTCTGATGGTAAGAATGCTTTGTATCTGCATATTAAAGAGGAGCACGATCTCGTTGCAAATGATCTGTTGACTGTTCCATTTGAGGAGTTCTTCGAGTTCTTCAATCAAAAGGCCCTCGATAAATTAATGGTCTTTTGCTACTGCCTGTAAGTACTATTTCTGTCATTAAGTCTCTATATATAGCTCGGCTCTTTCATTGCATGCATGTATTTATAATTAATTATCCTCAATATATTATGCAGATTGAAGATCGTCGAGTGCAAAAAACAAGAAATTTATGATATTGGGTTCATTAACACAAATATCATAGATGTATTTCTGGTTAAAAAGAACGTCGAAGAGGCCGAGGACAACTTGCTACGATCGTTGATAAAAAATCAAAACAAAGATACCATACTCTTTCCTTACAACGGCCCGTGAGTGTTACTGTCGTGTGCATATTCGGTTTCCCTTACTAGCGAGGTTATAGTAATGTAATTGATGAGTTATGCATGCGTGCGCAGGTACCACTATATTCTTCTGGAGATTAAGCTTGAGCGTGGACTAGTAACCGTCTTAGACTCGAGACGGAAAGATCCCAAAACCTATGCGGACATGACTGAAATGCTCAGCAAGTAAGTTCAATCGATCATAATTATCGCACCATATCGGTAACTTTTTGTTCATTTCCTGATATCTCAAGTAATAATAATTATTTTCTTTGTCTTGCAGGGTTTGGAAACAGTTCACCGCAGAAGCTCCGGGACTGCCGAAGGAGCTGCGATATACATACCCGAAAGTAAGTACTACTGGCTAGCTAGTTGCGCGCATCTCCAGCCCGTTGATTCTATATATAGCTATACTTTCATCAATGCCATTTATAATGCTTCATTATCAGTTTGATTGACCTCTATTTCTCGTAAAGTGCTTGTGGCAGGAGGAAGGTAATGATTTCTGTGGATACTACGTGTGCGAGTTCATCCACACCGCGACTTTGAAAAACAAGCGGGGCTACTCTCAAAGACAATATGAAGTGCGTAAGCAATAATATTCACAATTTCATTTTATTACACCATCATTTCTGTTGGGTTTCATTCATATATATGTATTAATTAACCCCCTTCTTCAAATTAGATGTGGCAGATGCGGAATGAACTCCTAGAACCAGATCGCATGAAAGCAATTCAAGAGGAATTGGCGGGATTCTTTCTTGACCACGTCATCAGTAAAACCGGAGAATACCATGTGGAAATTGATTTCAAATGCTAGCTAGGGGTTTGTAATTATAAGAGATCTTATACATATTGTACATGTATGTAGCCAGTAGCGTCGGATACATGATACGAAAACTTGTTGTTCGACCAACCTCTCGGAGAAGGAGAGGTCGATCGATCACTTCTCTCGGTATGCATGACGAACTTCTGTACTGAATGGTTCTCTTGATCACTTATGTATATATAGTACGTAACGTCCAAGCACGGACATAAGAGAGGACACTTCTCTCTATTAATTAGCTAGCTAAAACAATATATGAAACACCTAATTAAATTAACCCCCCAAAACCCCCAACCTCCCCTCCTTTCAAAAAAAAAACACAAAACCCCCAGCAACTGGAATGCTGACGCGTGGATGCATTTTGGTCCCGGTTGGTGCCACCAACCGGGACCAAAGGCCCCTTGACTGGGGTGGGCGCACAGAGCCACGTGGAGGCACATTGGTCCCGGTTCTGGATTGAACCGGGACTAATGGGTGGAGGTATTAGTAACGACCCATTAGTCCCGGTTCATGAACCGGGACTAAAGGACCTTACGAACCGGGACTAATGGGTGGTTTTCTACTAGTGTTGATTGAACATAAAAACTTCTTGTCTATTAGAAAATCAAATTGTTTTGGTTTCCATAAAAGTATACTTTCTGCTTGAAATTTTACTGGTGTGCATATTTGAGAAACAATTACATGTAGCAATTTTTTTTCAGAATCATTATCTACTAGAAGCACTAGTAGAAAACAGGGCCTTTCGTTTAGGCCAGATAAGCCCTTTAGTCCCGGTTCTGTCACGAACCGGGACCCATGGGGCATTGGTCCCGGTTCGTGAGGCCAGGGGGCCTGCCGGGCCTCGTGGGGGCGTTGGTCCCGATTCGGACCAATGGGTCTCGCTCCTGGCCCACCACCATTAGTCCCGGTTGGTGTCTTGAACCGGGACCAAAGGATGTCCTTTAGTCCCGGTTCAAGTCATGAACCAGGACCAATGGTGATCCTATATATACCCCCTCGTCGGCGAGCAGAGCACTCCACACTGCTCTGTTTTTTCTGGCCGGCGAGGGAAGGGCTTTGTGGCGCTCTAGCTCACCTCCTATGCACATGAGGTATTCGATGGAATGCCCGAGCCACACTACTTAAGTTTCCTCTCCAAGCTCGACCTCCAAGCTCCATTTTCCTCAATATTTGTCTAGGTTTAGCGGTCTGTCACGTCCCGTCCCCGTCTTCACCGACGTCGATCGCCCGTGCCGATCTCGTTGCCGGCACCACCGTGGTGAGCCTCTTGTTCTTATCTTCTTTGTGAAAAGAAAAAAATTCTTACTTGTATGTTTAGATAGATACTTGCATAATTTTCTTACTTTTATTATTGCTTCTTATTATATAGTGCGATGGTTTTGGTATCCGGCCCCGTCGGCCCTCGTCCTGTCTATGCTTTGGATGTGATATATATTATCTTTTATAATTATTTGGTTCATTTATTGTTTATGACAATTATGCCGACCAACGCGACATAGATTTTATTTATCTAGGAGGTATGTGAACCAGAAATTCCAACCAACCCTATTGTCGAGAGGTTAAATTTAGTTGAAGAAGAAAACAATTTCTTGAAAGAAAAAATAAAAAAAATTGAGGAGGAGAAGAAGATATTGGAGTTGCATGTTGCGGATGTCGTCGATGATCACAAGATCAAGATGGATGCAATGCGCTTAAAGATTAGAAAGATTAGAAAATATGCCATTCATATCAAGGCTTGGTATCATTATGCCGTTGGATCAATTGTTACCTTGGTTGCGATTATGATCACATTTATTTTCGCATTGAAATGTTTTACATAGTTTCAATGTATAGTTTAATTAATTAGATGCTCTGGAGAGCTATATGTTGTTCAATGAGAGAACTATGTATGTACTTTAGTTTTAATGTGATGATGAACTTCTATTAATTTGGTCACTTAATTATCTATTCATGATGTTCTGTAATGGTTTTTGACACACTTAATTATATATAATGCACGCAGATGAACCGACAATGGGTGTACGGTGAAAGACACACCTCAGAGTACATTAAGGGCGTGCATAATTTTCTCGAAGTCGCTGAGGCAAACAAGCAGAATGGTTTTATGTGGTGTCCATGCCCTATATGTGGGAATACGAAGTCTTACTCTGACTCGAAAACCATTCACACCCACCTGCTTTATAAGGGTTTCATGCCACACTATAATGTTTGGACCAAGCACGGAGAAATAGGGGTTATGATGAAAGACAGCGAAGAAAAGAGGACGATGACAACTATGTGCCCCCTGAATACGGTGATGCTGCAACGGGGGAAGCTGTTGAAGAACAAGAGGAACCAGACGATGTGCCCGATGATGATCTCCGCCGGGTCATTGTTGATGCAAGGAGACAGTGTGAAAGTCAAAAGGAGAAGCTGAAGTTCGATCGCATGTTAGAGGATCACAAAAAAGTTTTGTACCCCAATTGCAAAGATGGCAACACAAAGCTCGGTGCCGTACTGGAATTGCTTTAGTGGAAGGCAGAGAATGGTGTGCCTGACAAAGGATTTGAGAAGCTACTGAAAATATTGAAGAAGAAGCTTCCAAAGGATAACGAATTGCCCGACAGTACGTATGCAGCAAAGAAGGTTGTATGCCCTCTAGGATTGGAGGTGCAGAAGATACATGCATGCCCTAATGACTGCATCCTGTACCATGCTCCATACGAGGATTTGAGCACATGTCGGTATGCGGTGCATTACGGTATAAGATCAGACGAGATGACCCTGGTGATGTTGACGACGAGCGCCCCGGAAGAGGGTTCCTGCAAAGGTGATGTGGTATGCTCCTATAATACCACGGTTGAAACGCCTTTTCAGAAACAAAGAGCTTGCCAAGTTGATGTGATGGCACAGAGAGGACCGTAAGAAAGACGGGAAGTTGAGAGCACCTGCTGACAGGTCGAACTGGAGAAAAATCGAGAGAAAGTATTGTGAGGAGTTTGCAGGTGACACAAGGAACGTATGGTTTGGTTTAAGCGCGGATGACATTAATCCTTTTGGGGAGCCGAGTAGCAATCACAACACCTGGCCCGTGACTCTATGTATCTATAACCTTCCTCCTTGGTTGCGCATGAAGCGGAAGTTCATTATGATGCCAGTTCTCATCCAAGGCCCTAAGCAACCCGGAAACGACATTGATGTGTACCTAAGGCCATTAGTTGAAGAAATTTTACAACTGTGGATTGGAAACAGTGTACGTGTGTGGGATGAGCATAAACAAGAGTAATTTCACCTACGTGCGTTGCTGTTTGTCACCATCAATGATTGGCCCACTCGCAGTAACTTTTCAGGATAGACAAACTAGAGGTCTGCTCTTCAATCGATGTAATGCACGTGACGAAGAACCTTTGCATGAACCTGCTAGGCTTCTTGGGCGTTGTCGGTGTCAAAACCGGCGGATCTCGGGTAGGGGGTCCCGAACTGTGCATCTAAGGCTAATGGTAACAGGAGGCGGGGGACATAATGTTTACCCAGGTTCGGGCCCTCTCTATGGAGGTAATACCCTACTTCCTGCTTGATTGATCTTGATGATATGAGTATTACAAGAGTTGATCTACCATGAGATCATAGAGGCTAAACCCTAGAAGCTAGCATATGATTATGATTGTTGTTGTCCTACGGACTAAACCCTCCGGTTTATATAGACACGGGAGGGGGCTAGGGTTACACAGCGTTGGTTACAGAGAAGGAAATCTACATATCCGAATTGCCAAGCTTGCCTTCCACGCAAAGGAGAGTCCCACCTGAACACGGGACGAAGTCTTCAATCTTGTATCTTCATAGTCCAACAGTCCCGCATAAGCATATAGTCCGGCTGTACGAGGACCCCCTAATCCAGGAGTCCCTCAGTAGCCCCTGAACTAGGCTTCAATGACGATTGAGTCCGGCGTGTAGATTGTCTTCGGCATTGCAAGGCGGGTTCCTTCTCCGAATACTCCATAGAAGATTTTGAACATGAGGATCGTGTCCGACTCTGCAAAACAATTTCCACATACCACCGTAGAGAGTACAATATTCCACAAATCTAATCTGCTGACAAATTTTCACAGCATGACATCACGCCACGATCCGGTTATTATACGAACCGTTTTCCCCAGCCTGCTACTACACGTATTGCGAGGCGGTTTTATTGGCACGTCTTGTCGAAGCAGAGATCGTGTCTCCCTTATCACGGGATTCTCATCAATACGGGTGTGGGTAACCCAATCGTGCCGTTAGTATGACTCCTTGGTTTTAGGCAAGTTCCAAACGGCCACGTGGAGGACGCCTGATATTCACCCTATTTATAAAGAGGTGCAGACCTGTCCTTTTCTTTCCACGCCTGATCCCTCCCTTCCCCTTCTTCGAGTTCCAACACCCAAGGCTCGGGTTAAGCGCTCCGGATCATGTCCGGATCCAACCTTCAAGGCCGGTGGATGGCCTCTTCTGTTACAGAGGAGGACATCAAGAAGCTTAGGGAGGCTAGGTATCTGACCGCCGAAATCCCCCACAGGCTACCTGCTCAAGGGCAGGTTATCCCCACTCCCAAACCCAACGAGAGCGTTGTATTTGTTTCCCACTTCCTCCGAGGGCTAGGCTTTAGTCTTGATCCCTTCGTAAGAGGGCTCATGTTCTATTACCGGCTAGATTTCCATGATCTAGCTCCAGATTCCATCCTTCACATCTCGTCATTTATCGTCGTGTGTGAGGCCTTCCTCCGCATTACCCCACACTTCGGCTTATGGCTCAAGACCTTCAATGTGAAGCCGAAGATGATCGACGGGCGACACACAGAGTGCGGAGGCGCTATAATAAGCAAAGGTGCTGACGCCCTATGGCCAAAGGGCTCCTTCTTGGAGGTGTCCGACTTATGGCAACGGGAGTGGTTCTACATCACAGCACCCTGAGGTACAAAGCGGGCGGCCGCCCCAGCCTTCTGCCCAGGCCCTCCACCCCAACTGGCGTCATGGGTCAACAAAGGGCTTGACTGGGGGCCAGTAAATGACGTGCTGACATTGCAAAGTCACATCCGAGATCTCCTCAAGAGGGATGCCAGTCTTGTCAAAGTAATTTAGGTAATTCTAGTTCGTCGGGTCCTGCCATGCCAACGTCGATCTCTCCGTATGTGGGAGTTCAACCCGGAAGGACCGCGAACTATTCAACACTTCTTCGGCGTGACGCTCGAAGGGATGTATCGTTTGTTCTTCGGATCACTAATAAAGTGTCCGGACACCATCGAGGATGCGGGTCTCAACTGCAACCGTCTAGATACCCAAGTAAGTAACTCCGCGACCGAACATGCTCTCTTTACATTTGTCACAACATTATTCTAAAAAACTACCCTCGGCCAGGACTAGATAAGAAAGGCAGAGAGGATCAGGTGTTCGGCCCCTATTCCTGAAGGCTCACCAGATCCTGTACTAACCAGGATGCTGGCTCGCGCACCCTATCAAGTGCCATCAGGAGAAGATGAGGGGAGGAATAGAGAAGCGGAAAGCGGGCTTCATATGTTACACATCCAAACCGGGGGAATTAGTGCCTCCGCGAAGGAGGGAGATCGGGAAGGTGAATCTAAAATCCCCTCTTCCCACGGGAAGAAGAGGGGCGCCCCAGAAGATTTGGAAACAAAGGTTTCCAAACGAGGGAAGAAACCTTTGCCGGGGGGCCCTGGCCCGGAGGGCGTTCTTACCGCATAGCGCCCGCAAGGGGCCAGCCATTAACCAACCGTAAGTGAACAAAGGCACTTTGATAAATATATCTTGCTCTTTCTCTAAGAATAACAACCGAGACATATGTTTTGCAGTCCGGCTCATAGCCTTTCTCAACAAAGTTCGTCTTCGGGGGATCTTCTTCTGGAGATGATGGAGAGCGAAACGCCCCCCCTGCTTCCCCGCCTCGTGAGACAGACAACCCTGAGGTGTCGTCGCAGAGGATTTCTCCTGATCCGCAAAGGCCAGAAGGTAATTCTTCGGCCGCCCGAAGTTTGGGGTCCTTGGCTCCTAAGGAGACCAACAGGAAAAGCCCGAGACTATCCGGTGTACAACCGGACACATTGATGGATCTTTTGGAGCAAGCGGCTATCTCAGAGGCACATCTTACCTTAATGGGTACGGTGGTTGAGAGGATCTCATCCGCCAAAAGTGGGTTGAATGAAGCTTTTATGAGCTTGCTAAGAGGCCTTGAGGTACGGAAAGTAATACATATGTTTTTGACTGTACCGCGCATGCTAGGTATGCTTTGTATAGATGGTAGCCCCTGAGACTCTGGTTGCCGTCCAGAGGCGGCAAACAGAGGATCATAGTCTCAGGTAATGATAGAGCTGCTTTCATGCGCAAGCGGCTGAGGGTCCGGCGGCTGACCGGACTGCTGGTTTTGCCGAATTGAGGCGGCAGTTTGACGTGGCAGATGCGGACATCACGCTTGTGAACAAGCGGCTTGACGAGGCATAGGGTATGTATATTCGGGTGGTCAGCAAATATTAAGAGGAGCATGATGCTAGTATCTATAATATGCTTTGATTGCAGATGGAGCTGCCGCCGTGGAGACCCTTCGGGCAGAACTTGCCCGAGCCAAGGAACAAGACAGGAGAAGTGACGTGGCCGCCCTGAAGGCGGCCGAAGAATTAAGATCCAAACAGGCTGCTCTTTGCCAGAGCGAAGATAAAATAGCCAACATGGCTATTGAGCTACAAAATGCCACCAGCCGATATGAGCTTCTTGAGAGGGAAAGCCAAGCAAAAACAGCTGACCTGAAGAAGGCCATGGAAGCGGCCAAGGAAACTCGCTCTGAAACTAGAGCGGCGCAGGAGGAGCTTCGTCAAGCCGGAGATATCACAGCTGGAAGGCCCTTTTATTGTGGACGAAGTTCGGCGATCCGAAGTATGCCCCTCTTGATCAATTATGGAGTCTGCAGACGCGTACTTGGATTTAGCGAAGAGTGTTGCTGATGCGACAAAGTATTTCAAAGATCAAAAAGATCATGAGGTGGAAAAATTGTTCTGTTCGAAGTTCAGCACTCCAAAGCGTCTGCTGCTATTGAATGAGCAAATGGCCGAGTGGGCCGAGCTCCATAGGTTGTCCGGGCTTGCCATGAAGTCTGTCGTGGATCATCTTTGGCCGAAGGTGCAAAGTCCGGATAGTTATTTTGGTTTAGTGCAACGATTTCTTCGTGTTGTGCTGCATATCGACACTGTCAAGAGGTCGGTGTGCATAGAGGGTGCCCGGACGGCTCTTGCCCATGTGAAGACATATTGGGCGAAGATGGAGGCCACCGCTGTTGCAACCAGGGGTCCGCCCAGAGGCCAGGACTCGCCCGAGCACTATTTTGAGGAAGTCCTAGAAGGTCCCCATATAATAGAGGTTCAGTGCTCAAAGAGTACCATGTTCGAGTCACATGTATCTTGATTGTAACAATGCTTTTGATAGTAAAGGCTATATTTATACTTTTGCCCGTAAAGTATTGTAGTGCCTCATGTGCGGCCATTTATGTATGTATGTATATAACCTGAAAGTTTGCAGTCGTCGGCTTCAGCCCCCACGCACATATTTCAGGGGTGTTCGGTAAAGCGCATAATCACACTTGATTCAACGTCTTGGTCCATTAAGGAGGTGATAGCGTGATGAACAAGTCAATCAGACTATATAGCTTTAACACTTTCACTTAGCCGTAGGAGTTTGACGGTGGGGCTACTATATAGCCCCTGGTATGTCCGCGCTCATCCGAATACGGTGCGCGTTGATACGTCTCCGTCGTATCTATAATTTTTGATTGTTCGATGCCAATATTATCCAACTTTCATATACTTTTGGCAACTTTTTTATACTATTTTTTGGGTCTAACATATTGATCCAGTGCCCAGTGCTAGTTCCTGTCTGTTGCATGTTTTATGTTTCGCAGAAAACCAATATCAAACGGAGTCCAAACAGGATAAAAGTGGACGGAGAATTATTTTGGATTATTTGGGATTTTCTGGAGGAAGAATCAACGTGAAACAGTGTCCGAGGTGGCCACAAGACAGGGGGGCGCGCCCACCCCCCTGGGCGTGCCCTGGACTCTTGTGGGCCACCCATAAGGCGGTTGATGCCCTTCTTTTTCTGCAATAAAGCTAATTTTATGAGAAAAATCTGGGCGAAAGATTCACCCCAATTGGAGTTACGGATCTCCAGATATAAAGGAAACGGTGAAGGGGCAGAAACAGAGAACGCAGAAACAGAGAGATAGATCCAATCTCGGAGGGGCTCTCGCCCCTCCCAAGCCATGGGAGCCAAGGACCAGAGGGGAAACCCTTCTCCCATCTAGGGACGAGGTCAAGGAAGAAGAAGAAGAAGGGGGCCTCTCTCCTCCTTGCTTCGGGTAGCGCCGGAGCGCTGCAGGGGGCCATCATCAGCGCGGTCTTCACCAACACCTCCGCCATCTTGACCAACATCTCCATCACCTTCCCCCTTCTATATTCAGCGGTCCACCCTCCCGCATCATGCTGTACCCTCTACTTGAACATGTTGCGTTATGCTTCATATTATTATCCAATGATGTGTTTCCATCCTATGATGTCTGAGTAGATTTCCGTTGTCCTATCAGTGAATGATGAATTGCTATGATTGGTTTGAGTTGCATGTTTTATTATTGGTGCTGTCCTATGGTGCCCTCTGTGTCACGCAAGCGTGAGGGATTACGGATGTAGGGTGTTGCAATGCGTTCATGATTTGCTTATAGTGGGTTGCCTGAGTGACTGAAACACAAACCTGAGTAAGTAGGTTGTTGCGTATGGGATAAAGAGGACTTGATACTTTAATGCTATGGTTGGGTTTTACCTTAATGAATCTTTAGTAGTTGCAGATGCTTGCTAGAGTTCCAATCATAACTGCGCATGATCCAAGAAGAGAAAGTATGTTAGCTTATGCCTCTCCCTCAAATAGAATTGCAATAGTGATTACCGGTCTAGTAACATAGTCAATTGCTTAGGGACAATTTCACAACTCCTATCACCACTTTTTCACACTCGCTATATTTACTTTATTGTTTCTTTATCTAAACATCCCCTATCTTTATTTATGTGCTCTTTATTATCTTGCAAACCTATCCTTTCACTCCTACAAAGTACTTCTAGTTTCATACTTGTTCTAGGTAAAGCGAACGTCAAGCGTGCGTAGAGTTGTATCGGTGGTCGATAGAACTTGAGGGAATATTTATTCTACCTTTAGCTCCTCATTGGGTTCGACACTCTTACTTATCAAAAACTGTTGCGATCCCCTACACTTGTGGGTTATCAAGACCTTTTTCTGGCGCCGTTGCCGGGGAGTCATAGCGTGGGGTGAATATCTCGTGTGTGCTTGTTTGCTTTATCACTAAGTAATTTTTATTTGCTATTCTTAGTTGTTCTCTATCTTTAGTTATGGATATGGAACACAAAATACCAAAAAAATTAGAGGTACTTGCTACTCATGTAGATGGGGTAACTCTTAAAACCCCCGACTCTCATTTTGATAATCCTGAGAAAACTTCATTCAACTTTATAATGGGAGACACGTTGGATCAACATGAATACTTTAGGGACTATCGCTCGACACAAAAAGGGAAACTATTATGGGATCAATTTATTATGTTGCGTTGGTATGCTCGTCAACTATGCGTGATGCATGATACTTGTTGCTCTAGGATGAAGGATCCATACCTTCCCTTTTCATGCAAATTCAATGATAATGAATCCTTAGCTTCTTATGCTAATGGTAAATATGATTACTATGATGTGGAACAAATAGAAGAATTTGTTGCTTTTATGGGTGCTTATGAGATTGAATCTATGTTTAAAGCGTTTGACGATTTTGATGATTCAGTTTATAGACCAGAAAATCTTGCTATACTTAGATATTGCTATGAAAATTATGAATACAATTACTATATTGATGCATTTATTGAGAAATTCTCCACTGTCCAAGAAGAGACTAATTTTTTGCAGGAAGCTATGGAAGAAGAAATTGATGAAACTGTGAGCTCATTGGATGAAAAAGATGATGAGGAGAGCGAAGAACAAAAAGAGCAAGAGCGGATTGATCACCCGTGCCACCTTCTAATGAGAGTAACTCTTCAACTCATACATTGTTTAATTCCCCTTCGTGCTTACCGAAGGATGATTGCTATGATCCCTTGAATTTGTTTGAAATATCCCTTTTTGATGATGCTTGCTATGCTTGTGGCCAAGATGCCAATATGAATTATGCTTATGGAGATGAACTTGCTATAGTTCCTTATGTTAAACATGAAATTGTTGCTATTGCACCCACACATGATAGTCCGATTATCTTCTTGAATTCTCCCAACTACACTATATCGGAGAAGTTTGCGCTTAGTAAGGATTATATTGATGGGTTGCCTTTTACCGTTGCATACCATGATTTTGATGAATGTAATATGCATGTGCTTGCTGCTCCTACTTGCAATTATTATGAGAGAGGAACTATATCTCCACCTCTATATGTTTCCAATACGATAGAATTGCAAGAAACTGTTTATACTATGCATTGGCCTTTACTTTGTGTGCATGAATTGTTCTTTTATGACATGCCGCTGCATAGGAAGAGAGTTGGAATTCGTTGTTGCATGATATATGTTACTTTGTGCTCACTACTAAATCACAAATCATTGTTAATTAAAATTGGCTTTGATATACCTTGGGATCCAGGTGGATTCATTACTTGAGCACTATATGCCTAGCTTAATGGCTTTAAAGAAAGCGCTGCCAGGGAGACAACCCGGATGTTTTAGAGAGTCATTTATTTCTGTTGAGTGCTTTCATATAGTTTAAAAACAAAAAAATAAAGAGGGAAACCTAAAAACTTTTCAAAAAGGAAAGTGAAAGTGAGAGAGATAATCATTGTTGAAGTGGGAGAGCTGCTTGAACTTTGTTCATGCTCACGGAAACTTTGTGAATATTGATTACAGAAATTTCCCATAAAAAATAATTATCCCCTTGTAAAATTCCATTGTATTATAAAAATAATGTGCTAAGGTTTGCCTTTAGGATGTTTACAATGCTTGTTGGTTTGTACGGTGCAGGACAGAAAACTTTGGCTGTAGTGCGTGATTTTACATTTTTAACTGGAATGTCAAACGGTTCTGATTCTTTTTGCACTGTCTTGATAGACAACCTGTTTATTCTTCCTAATTTTGGTAGAATTTTTGGGGTACCATAAGTATGGTGGATGTTCAGATTTCTATGGACTGTGCTGTTTTTGACAGATTCTGTTTTTGATGCATAGTTTGCTTGTTTTGATGAATCTATCAATTTATATCAGTGGATTAAGCCATGAAAAAGCTATATTACAGTAGACATAATCAAAAAAAAAATATGAATTTGTTTGTAACAGTACTTAGAGTGGTGATTTGCTTTATTATACTAACGGATCTTACCAAGTTTTCTGTTGAACTTTTGTGTGGATGTAGTGTCTAATCGAGGATGTCTCGATATAAGGAAAAGAAAGAGAGGCAAGAGATCAAGCTTGGGGATGCCCGAGGAACTCCAAGTTAATGTTCAAGGAGACTCAAGCGTCTAAGCTTGGGGATGCCCCGGAAGGCATCCCCTCTTTCTTCAACAAGTATCGGTATGTTTTCGAATTCGTTTTGTTCATGCATTATGTGCAAGTCTAGGAGCGTCTTTTGTATTTAATTCTCGTTTTTATTTTATGCACCATGCTGGTATGAGATAGTCCTTGGTTGATTTATAGAATGCTCTTTGCACTTCACTTAAATCTTTTGAGTATGGCTTTATAGAATGCTTCATGTGCTTCACTTATATCATTTGAAGTCTGGATTGCCTATTTCTCTTCACATAGAAAACCGCCATTTGTAGGATGCTCTTTTGCTTCACTTATATTTGTTAGAGCGGGGCATATCTTCTATAGAAAGAATTAAACTCTCTTGCTTCACTTATATCTATTTAGAGAGATGATACAAATTGGTCATCCACATGGTTAGTCATATAATCCTACATAAACTTGTAGATCGCTGAATATGATATGTTTGATTCCTTGCAATAGTTTTGCGACATAAAGGTGGTGATATTAGAGTCATGCTAGTGGGTGGTTGTGGATTGTAGAGACACTTGTGTTGAGGTTTGCAAGTCCCACAGCATGCACGTATGGTAACTGTTGTGTGACAAATTTCAAGCATGGGGTGTTTCTTTGATTGTCTTCCTTATGAGTGGCAGTCGGGGACGGGCGATGGTCTTTTCCTACCAATCTATCCCCCTAGGGGCATGCGTAGTAGTACTCTGCTTCAAGGGATAATAAACTTTTGCAATAAGTATATGAGTTCTTTATGACTAATGTGAGTCCATGGATTATACGCACTTTTACCTTTCCATCATTGCTAGCCTCTTCGGTATCGTGCATTGCCCTTTCTCACCTCGAGAGTTGGTGCAAACTTCGTCGGTGCAAACTTCGTCGGTGCATCCAAATCCCGTGATATGATACGCTCTATCACACATAAGCCTCATTATATCTTCCTCAAAACAGCCACCATACCTACCTATTATGGCATTTCCATAGCCATTCCGAGATATATTGCCATGTAACTTCCATCATCATCACATACATGACTTGAGCATTTATTGTCATATTGCTTTGCATGATCGTAAGATAGCTAGCACGATGTTTTCATGGCTTGTCCATTTTTTTGATGTCATTGCTACGCTAGATCATTGCACATCCCGGTACACCGCCGGAGGCATTCATATAGAGTCATATCTTTGTTCTAGTATCGAGTTGTAATATCGAGTTGTAAGTAAACAAAAGTGTGATGATCATCATTATAGAGCATTGCCCCATAAAAAAATAAAATGCAAAAAAGGAAAAAAAAAGGAAAGGCCAAAGAGGCCTAAATAAAAAAGTGGGCCAAAGAAGCCCACCCAAAAAGAAAAAAAAGGAAAAAAGGGGGCAATGTTACTATCCTTTTTCCACACTTGTGCTTCAAAGTAGCACCATGTTCTTCATATAGAGAGTCTCTTATGTTGTCACTTTCATATACTAGTGGGAATTTTTCATTATAGAACTTGGCTTGTATATTCCAACGATGGGCTTCCTCAAATGGCCTAGGTCTTCATGAGCAAGCAAGTTGGATGCACACCCACTTAGTTTTCAGTTTGAGCTTTCATACACTTATAGCTCTAGTGCATCCGTTGCATGGCAATCCCTACTCCTTGCATTGACATCAATTGGCGGGCATCTCCATAGCCCGTTGATTAGCTACGTCGATGTGAGACTTTCTCCTTTTTTTGTCTTCTCCACATAACCTCCATCATTATATTCTATTCCACCTATAGTGCTATATCCATGGCTTGCGCTCATGTATTGCGTGAGGGTTGAAAACGCTGAAGCGCGTTAAAAAGTATGAACCAATTTCTCGGCTCGTCACCGGGGTTGTGCATGATGGGAGCATTTTGTGTGGCGAAGATGAAGAATGGCCAAACTATATGATTTTGTAGGGACAAGCTTGCTTTAGCCTTGTTGTTTTGAAAAGACATGATTGCTTTACTGGTACGCTCGAAGTATTATTGTTTTTTATGTCAAATGATAGACTATTGCTTTGAATCACTCGTGTCTTAATATTCATGCCATGATTAGACATATGATCAAGATTATGCTAGGTAGCATTCCACATCAAAAATTATCTTTTTATCATTTACCTACTCGAGGACGAGTAGGAATTAAGCTTGGGGATGCAGATACATCTCCGTCATATCTATAATTTTTGATTGTTCCATGCCAATATTATCAAACTTTCATATACTTTTGGCAACTTTTTATACTATTTTTTGGGACTAACATATTGATCCAGTGCCCAATGCCAGTTCCTGTCTGTTGCATGTTTTATGTTTCGCAGAAAACCAATATCAAACGGAGTCCAAATGGGATAAAAACGGACAGAGAATTATTTTGGAATATTTGGGATTTTCCGGAGGAAGAATCAACGCGAAACAGTGTCCGAGGTGGCCAAGAGACAGGGAGGCGCGCCCACCCCCCGGGCGTGCCCTGGACTCTCGTGGGCCACCCGTAAGGCGGTTGATGCCCTTCTTTTTCCGCAAGAAAGCTAATTTTATGAGAAAAATCTGGGCGAAAGATTCACCCCTATCGGAGTTACCGATCTCTAGATATAAAGGAAACGGTGAAGGGGCAGAAACAGAGAAAGCAGAAACAGAGAGATAGATCCAATCTCGGAGGGGCTCTCACCCCTCCCAAGCCATGGGAGCCAAGGACCAGAGGGGAAACCCTTCTCCCATCTAGGGAGGAAGTCAAGGAAGAAGAAGAAGAAGGGGGCCTCTCTCCCCCTTGCTTCCGGTAGCGCCGGAGTGCGCCGGGGGCCATCATCATCACTGTGATCTTCACCAACACCTCCGCCATCTTCACCATCTCCATCACCTTCCCCCTTCTATATTCAGCGGTCCACTCTCCCGCATCATGCTGTACCCTCTACTTGAACATGGTGCTTTATGCTTCATATTATTATCCAATGATGTGTTTCCATCCTATGATGTCTGAGTAGATTTCCGTTGTCCTATCGGTGATTGATGAATTGCTATGATTGGTTTGAGTTGCATGTTTTATTATTGGTGCTGTCCTATGGTTCCCTCTGTGTCGCGCAAGCGTGAGGGATTACCGCTGTAGGGTGTTGCAATGCATTCATGATTTGCTTATAGTGGGCTGCGTGAGTGACTGAAACACAAACCCGAGTAAGTAGGTTGTTGCGTATGGGATAAAGAGGATTTGATACTTTAATGCTATGGTTGGGTTTTACCTTAATGAATCTTTAGTAGTTGCGGATGCTTGCTAGAGTTCCAATCATAATTGCGCATGATCCAAGAAGAGAAAGTATGTTAGCTTATGCCTCTCCCTCAAATAGAATTGCAATAGTGATTACCGGTCTAGTAACATAGTCAATTGCTTAGGGACAATTTCACAACTCCTATCACCACTTTTCCACACTCGCTATATTTACTTTATTGTTTCTTTATCTAAACAGCCCATATCTTTATTTACGTGCTCTTTATTATCTTGCAAACCTATCCTTTCACTCCTACAAAGTACTTCTAGTTTCATACTTGTTCTAGGTAAAGAGAACGTCAAGCGTGCGTGGAGTTGTATCAGTGGTCGATAGAACTTGAGGGAATATTTATTCTACCTTTAGCTCCTCGTTGGGTTCGACACTCTTACTTATCGAAAACTGTTGCGATCCCCTACACTTGTGGGTTATCACGCGTACATACGTGACCGGGAAACCGGTCCTTCGTTAAGGCGGAGGAATCCCGAAGATTCCGCTAAGTCATTGAGTGGTTGACCAGTCGCCCGCTTTATCATGACAGTCAGTTTTTGGCTTTCTCTACTGAGGTGCTCATCCTGGTGAACCAGGGCACAACCGCAGTAGTTCTCCCGGTGCCACCTTAGCCGATAGAGCGGAATGTAAGGTAGCAAAACACGGGAGCCAGGCAAACCCAACTATTAACCAAAGACATAATTTGGAGCTGATGCATATAAGGCCAAACTCGCGACGCCGAACACTCCCGAAGGTATTCAAACTTTAAAACATATACTGGGTTGAGTATCGCCCTCGGTAATGAGCCCTAAATTTGCAGGTACATGCATTAACCTAGCATGACGAAAAAAAAGCTTGCCAATAACGCTAGTGTCCCTCTCGGTTGATTTGAGTACCCGGAGGGTGTGAAACAACAAGAGACAATAAAAAAAGGTTTACACATGGTCTTAATCTTAAAAGAAACCTTTGAACGGGGCCCTGCTGCACGTCAGCGCCTTTGTCTCCATTGTGTCGTATCCTGGAAGGGTGTAGCACGATGATCATTTGTAAAAAAGGAAAACCCAGGTAAAGCAATCTGGTGTGATCGTGCGAAAAGTTGGTTATTCTTAATGAACCATGAAAATGCAATCTATTATTGTATTAATAGGGTCGAGCCGAACTACGGGTCCTTTTGCATGCAGGCAGCCCCTAGCACCACATATGGGGGTATATTCATCGACCCAAGCTCGGGTTTATCTGGGTTGCTACAACTTAGTGGTGCGCCGGACACGTCTAGCCGTGTCTGTGGTCTTTACGACAGATCATTTGTTCGGATTGGGGAGGCTGTTCAGTGGTTCGGCTGCTAGAGCCGCCACATATTTTTTCGTACGTAGGGAACGCTCTGTATTTCCGCTGATTGTGATGACACCACATGGACCGGGCATCTTAAGTTTAAGATAAGCGTAATGTGGTACTGCATTGAAACGAGCGAAGGCCGTTCTTCCGAGTAGTGCATGATAGCCGCTTCGGAATGGAGCGATGTCTAAGATTAATTCTTTGATTCAAAAGTTGTCGGGAGAACCGAATACAACCTCTAATGTTAGAGACCCCATATAGCGGGCCTCTACGCCTGGTATTACTCCTTTAAAGGTAGTACTGCTTTGGCTGATTCTTGACGGGTCTATCCCCATCTTGCAGACAGTGTCCTGATATATCAGATTAAGACTAATGTCGCCGTCCATAAGGACTCGGGTGAGATGGTATCCATTAATTATTGGGTCGAGCACCAAGGCAGTCGATCCTCCATGCCGAATACTAGTCGGATGATCCCTGCGATCGAAATTGATCGGGCAGGCCGACCATGGGTTGAACTTGGGGGCGATGGGCTCTACAACGTATACGTCTCGGAGTGTGCGTTTGCGCCTCCTCTTTGGTATGTGAGGTGCGTAAATCATGTTCACTGTTTTGACCTTTGGTGGAAATTTTTTCTGTCCCCCGGTGTTCAGCTGGCAAGGCTCGTCCTCGTCTTCACTTGGCGTCTCCCTCCCCTTGTGTTCGGTGTTTAGCTTGCCGGCCTGCTTGAAAACCCAGCATTCTCTGTTGGTGTGATTTGCAGAATTTTTAGGGGTGCCATGAATCTGACATAATCTGTCTAGAATTTTGTTTAGGCTGGACGGTCCATCTCTGTTGCCCTTTAAGTGGCTTTTTCTGTTGACCGGGTTGAGAGCCCCTGAATCCGGTGTTCACCGCCGTTTTGTCTGGGCTGTCTTCATTGTTTCGACTCTTGTTTTTATTGCGTCGCGGCTTCCCGTTCCCGTCCCTGATTTCGGATGTGCCTGGGTCGCTGGTGCCGCTGCGGGCCAACCAACTGTCCTCGCCTGCGCAAAAGCGGGTCATAAGGCTTGTTAAGGCTGCCATTTCCCTTGGCTTTTCCTAGCCGAGGTTTCTGTCGAGCCAGTCATCCCGGACACTGTGCTTGAAAGCCGCTAAGGCTTCAGCATCCGGGCAGTCGATGATTTGATTCTTCTTGGTGAGAAATCTGTTCCAAAGCTTACGGGCTGACTCTCCGTGTTGTTGGATTATGTGACTTAAATCATCTGCATCCGGAGGTCGGACATAGGTCCCTTGAAAATTATCCCAACTTCAAATTGAGTTTTCGGGGAGGCTTTTCAACCAGTGCCGAGCTGGTCCTTTCAATTTGAGGGGCAGGTATTTGATGGCGTGGAGATCATCTCCGCGAGCCATGTGGATGTGAAGAATAAAGTCCTCAACCCAAACCGTAGGGTCTGTCGTTCCGTCGTATGCCTCTATGTTTACGAGTTTGAATCCCTATGGAAATTCATGATCCAGCACCTCATTGGTGAAGCACAGGGGGTGTGCGGCACCCCTGTATTTGGATGTGTCATGGCATTCTGCTGACGGTTGTGGTGTTCAGTGTTGATTCCGAGCTGGTATGCGATCAGTATAATCGTTTTGGTGGCCATGATCCTGGGATGGAGTACGCTTCCTAGATCCATAGATGGACCTGGCCATACCCGCTTTTTTGTCCAGGTGCTCACATAAATCGTGTGCTGACTTGTGTGCGACGTCATTATCCGCCCTGTTCATGTTGTTGTTGTAGCTTCCATCATCATCACATACATGACGTGTGCTGACTTGTGTGCGACGTCATTATCCGGGGTGGTCGGTCTGGAGGATCGGCCATATTATTTTTTGGCGGAATGGGCTCTATAGCCTCGTCGTCGAATTCGGCCAGCAGCTTGCGCTTTGGGTAGCTCTTTGTGTGGCGATCACCACCGTATTTTTCTTCAGTGTCGAGCACTTTGTTCCATCTGCGGTTGAGCGTATCCTACGCGGCCTTAAGCCTTTGCTTCTGCTTCTTCAAGCTCCTCGCGGTGGCGATAAGCCTTCTATGGAGGTTCTCTTATTCCAAGTGCCTTTTCGGGATGATGAGTGCATCGTCGTCCGGACTGTTCTCCTCTTCGGAGACATGTTTATGAGTTTTATCTCCGTTGTTGCTATGATCGGACAACGCCCCTGGACTATGTTCGGCGTCCCCTGGCTCATCCTGCTCCATCGCTGGGTCCATGGGGTCGTTGTTGTCTTTGGAGTCGACCACCTTCTTGCGCTGTTATCATTGTTTTTACTATGGCGGGATTTAGAGCGGCGCCGACGTCGTCACTTTGGTTGCTTCTCAAGAGGATTATCCTCCGTTGCGTCCTTCCGTTCCTCACCGTTTTTTTCTTTGGGTGTGTCCACCATGTATATATTGTATGATGAGGTGGCTGTCCAGCGCCCTTTTGGCGGTGGTTCCTGTTCTTCTCCGACATCATCATTCATACCGTCGATGTCTTGGGAGTCGAAATCAAGCATGTCGGTTAAGTCATCGACAGTGGATATTAAGTGGGTGGTGGGTGGGGAACGAATTTCTTCATAGTCCACTTCCCACTCAAGCCGGACATATTTCGGCCAAGAGTCTCCTGACAGGGAGAGAGGCTTCAATGAATTTAGCACGTCGCCCAACACTACAAAAAAAGACACATCCGTGACATTTTGGGCCGAATGAAAAAAATTTCTGTCACACATATGACACTTCTATGACGATAATTGTGACAAAACCCGGTATCATCATAGATGTGGTGGGCTCCTACTTCTATGACAAAAAATCATGACAGAAAATGGGCTTTTCATCCTGGGCGGGCCGGAGACGCAGCTGCATGACATTCTTTGGGCCGTCCATGACGGAAAAAACCATGGTAGAAGCGAGGGGGAGGAAAATTTTGGGGAGTTGCCGGTTACGGTGGGAGGTCGGGGGTGGAGTGATGCGCGTTTCTCTCGTACGTACGCGCGTGTGTGCGAGGCGTTGGCTCTACCTGAAGCCGAGCGAGGCGTTGGGCTCTAACTGAACCTGAGCGATTGCACTGCAGGCTACGCGTTACTGAA
Source organism: Triticum dicoccoides (assembly GCF_002162155.2). Taxonomy (NCBI): domain Eukaryota; kingdom Viridiplantae; phylum Streptophyta; class Magnoliopsida; order Poales; family Poaceae; genus Triticum; species Triticum dicoccoides. Next base: position 451,873,902 of record NC_041389.1, on the reverse strand, counting down.
CCCGAGCGATCGATCGATGGCTGTTAACTGAACCCGATGGAGCGATTCCTTCACTACTGCTGCTAACTGAAGCCGATCGATGC
>NC_041389.1:451871674-451873372 GCF_002162155.2 Triticum dicoccoides | reverse complement strand
GTAGACGGTGGAGGGGTGGTTGAACAGTAGCCGGTGGAGTAGCGCGTGGTGGAGGCTGGATGAACAGGAGCCCGTGGAGGCTGGAGGAGGTCGACGGTAGCCCGTGGAGGCTGGAGGAGGTCGACGGTGGAGATGAACAATATCCTGTGGAGTCCCGTTTTGCGATACGCCACACCCCTCCCCCCCGTTTCGACCGTAGCGCTCCAACACAAGTCCATTTCGTCTGTTTTGCGGTACGCCACACCCCTCCCGATGAACAGGACCCCCGTTTCAGCCGTAGTGCTCCAACACAAGTCCATTTCATCCATTTTGCGGTACGCCACACCCCTCCCGATCAACAGGACCCCCGTTTCGACCGTAGGAGGTCCGTTTCCTCCGTTTTGCGGTACGCCAGGCCCCTCCCGATCAACATGACCCTGTTTCGAACGTGGCCGGTCGAACACAAGGCCGTTTCCTCTGTTGTGCGGTACGCCAGGCCTCATTTCCATCGCTTGTTCCGTCCAAGCCCTCCCGATGAACACGACCATGCATTTCGTTCTGACCCAGCCGGTTGGCTCCCCATGAACACGACGACGACGCTGTTTCTCCCTTCCGACCCAGCCATGTACGTATGCATGATAGGCGTTAGAGACCCTGCCCGTATGTACGTACGTGGCCGTATTTTCTTTCTTGCACCCTCGCCGCTGTACGTACGTGTACATGCTACGTGCGCGCCTCTACTACGACACGTGCGCGCCTCTACATCTACAACACGTGCGCGCCCCTACATCGACCAGTATGTACGTACACGTTGACGACCAGAATGACAACGCTATGTACGCTTTGACCAGGTGGGTCCCGACTGTCAGGCACTTCCCTGCGTGTGAAGATGTAGCTGGTGGGTCCCAGCAGTCAGGGGGGCGAATCGTTTTTTTGCCCGGACGCACTTCCTTGCGTGCGGCGATGTAGCTGGTGGGTCCCAGCAGTCAGGGGGACGAATCATTTCTTTTTCGAACGCACTTCCTTGCGTGCGAAGATGCATTTGGTGGGTCCCAGCAGACAGGGGGAAATGTTTTTTTCGCTAAATATGGTGCCCCGTCCTGTGGGTCCCCGCTGTCAGGTGGAGGAATAATTATTTTGCACGTAATAAGGAGGCACTTCATTGCTGCGGTCGTGGACCCAGCTGTCAGCCTCTCCACATACAGTCCACGTCCGATGGAAGCCATTCCTTGACCACGTTGACCACGCCGCGTCGAGAGCATCAGGGCGGTGGACGACGACGAGGCCTAGGAAGGGGACGGCGCGGAGCCGGGGAAGACGCGACGGTGGATGCCCACGCGTAGAGGAGTATGAGGGTTCACTCGTTCGGCTGCGGTGTGAGGCTGCCGTTGCTGCAGAATAACAGGGGGTGTGGGTGCGTAGAGGGATGCCCTGGCCAGCGGTGGGAGTAGTAGGGGGCGGTGAGGCCTCCGCGACATCACAGCCGGCCACGGGCGGCAGGAGCAGGAGGCATGATCGGCGCTGCTTTGGGTGGCTGGAGCAAGAAGACCAGAGGTTGAAGAAGCACTACGGCCGTTGGATGGACACCATATGGTCACTGGAGCTAGAATCGTTCATATATTGACTAAAGTTGACAAAGGCCTCCGTCCCAGTCACTTAGTAGGCCCACAAGTCAGCCTCCCACCAAGGTTGGTCCCAGCTAGCAGGGGGTATTCATCT
>NC_041389.1:451847182-451871309 GCF_002162155.2 Triticum dicoccoides | reverse complement strand
GGGGGAACGTTTTTTCGTGAAATACGGTGGTTCGTCCTGTGGGTCCCAGTAGTCAGGGGGAAACGTTTTTTTTCGTGAAATACTGGTGACCCGTCCGGTGGGTCCCTTCTGTCAGGTGGAGGAATAATTATTTTCCGCGTAATAAGGAGGCACTTCCTTGCGGCCGCCTGGACCCAGCTGTCAGCCTCTCCACATACAGTACTCTTCCGATGGAAGTCGGTCGTTGACCACGTTGACCACGCCGCACCGAGAGCACCAGGGCGGTGGTCTGGACGATGGCGAGGCCTAGGAATGGGACGACACGGAGCCGGGGAAGACGCAGCAGTGGTAGCCCGAGCGGAGAGGAGTACGAGGGTTCACTGGTTCGGCTGCCGTCGCCGTAGAATAACAGGGGGTGTGGGTGAGTAGAGGGATGGCCTGGCCAGCAGTTGGAGTAGTACAGGGCGGTGAGGCCTCCACGGCATCACAGCCGGCCACGGGAGGCAGGAGCACGCGACACGACCGGCGCTGCTTTGGGCGGCTGGAGCAAGAAGACCAGAGGTTAAAGAAGCACTACGACCGTTGGATGGACATCGTACGATCACTGCAGCTAGAATCGTTTATATTGACTAAGTTGACAAAGCCCTTGGTACGCGTCAACTTAGTAGGCCCACAGCTCGGATTTGGCAGAGAACATATAGCCTAGCCTATTTGTGATTTGTAAGAATGTACAACCCATTTTTCAATTCTAATGGAATTTACTATAGCCCATTTACGAGTTTGTTAAAAGTACAGCCCAACTTCTAGGTAGGACAACGATTAATAATTTCAAACAACCGCTAAAAACAGAATTAAAAAAAAATCCCACATTTTGATGGGATCCAAAATATTTTTATCCGAAATTTCTAGTCAGGTTAAATATAATTTCAAAATAAAGTTGTATCACGTTAAAATCCAACGAAATATTGCGCGCGCAACAAGTAATGAAATTAAAATTTCTAAATTCCAAAAATAATATATTTTTCAAACTAATGACGTGTTTGGTGCATAGTAATTGCCCAGTTATTATAATTACATCCCATTTATTATTTATTAAAGTCCATTTTCTTTATAAGCCTAATGCATACCTCCTAGGAAACTTTGCAGCCCCAGCGGGGCGGATAACAAGTTGACCCGGATATTGTGTACAACTGTCGGCCCAGTTGCATTGCTGATGTTGAAAAAAAGGCCTGTGTAGTACAGTACAACCTAACATGGTTACTCAGCCCACATTCAGGGACGCGGGAAAGGCCCAAACAAGGCTTCCGTACAACTTTTTGAAGTCACTGAGCTCAATTAATAACTTAAGGAAAAAGTTAGATTACAGTGGAACCTAATTAAAAGCCGTCACGAGCAAATAAATAATTCAACGGGTCCCACTTGTACATGTGCGTGTGTGTGTGTGAGAGAGAGAGAGAGAGAGAGATAGAGAGAGAGAGACCAATTGGTCGCTCGTAAATACATCTTTCAACCATATGCATTGCTGATGCTCAGTAAAAACTTATATAGTTGACACAATCATATAGAACATCATAGCACACTGAACTTGCATACAAAAATTTCACGCAGGCGGCACAATCAGGATGGAAGCAGTGGATCGCTACGGGAAGGGCTATGTTGAAACCAACGAAGTCGTACATAACGGTTCATCGTCTTTATAAATGACGGGGAAATATCTTGAATGTTGTGCAAAGAAAACAGACAGACAACACAATAAGTTCTGCTAGCACATTAAGTTGACGTACAACCCTTTCTAAAAAAGTTCAGGTACAAAATTAGAATAGGTCACAATCAAATGTACTGGCATATCAGTGCTTCAGACCCATAGCTCGGATTTAACTAGTACTATCTGACAAGATTCAGCTGTTACCTCAAATTAGGGCACATCCAGGCAGCCAGCCCTGCCTCTTCTCCCAAAGAAGCAGTGGCCTCCGCCGCGCGATGGAGTAGGCCCTGTGCCATCCATTGTTCCGAGCAATACGGGGAAAGTCTGATGTTGACTCCTGTAATGGACATCGTCGATGGACCCTGGCACCAGCGGGGGTGGCAGGACTTCGATTGATGGATTGACCACTTCTTCGACATGCACGAACGTTCGATACAGGTACATCCCTAACGTGGTCCGCGGCGGCCTTGGTGGCGACGAATAGTACAACCCCGGTTCCCGCACCGGTATCTCAACACCAATCACCTTCGGTATGGTGGACGGCTTCTTCATCCATGCCATAACCGTCAGAGCCCAGCTGTCCGGAGGAACAAACATACTTACGAGCTCACCTCCAAGGTCGTTGATAAGCTCGTTCATGGACTCGTTGTTCCAAGCACGTCGAGCCATGCTGTGGAAGGTACGCTTTGTTAAAAACTCAAGCTCAGAGGGCACCGAGCCCCATCTTGGGTGCCACCGATCAAAGCTCACCAGCGTGCCATCGTAGAACAAACGCCGGGAAGATTCGAACACACGAGTACAGTCGAAAGTTGTTCGGAACTGACGAAGAAATCAGCCGGTGGCGGACAGACTTCGACGAGCAAGTCACTTATTTGGATGCTGTGCGCAATGCCAAGAGCTTTGACAAGGTCGTTCGGCGAGACGGGAGGCCGATCGTCGTTGATGGTTACCATCAGCACTTTGCCGGCAAACTAGTCATCAAGCACCGCCATGCCACTGTTGAGCGATAGCACGCAGCGACCGAAGGCAGGACGGACCTCAGGATCTCCAGCTCGGAGATCCGCGTTGACCGGTGACATGATAGTGCGCTTGAGTACAGGGAGTATAGGAGGGGGATTTGGGGGAAGTGGAGTAGGAATCGAGATTCCAGAGGAGGGGGAGGGGCGGGAGACTGGGGATGAAAAGGTAGCATGAATTTCGAGCATGCACCAATATGCTCTCGGCGCGCAAGCACACGAAAACACCGGTGGTGCCCACATGTCAGCCTAAGAGTCCTTATTCTTTCTTTTTTGGAGAGCCTGACCTTTTTTTTCAGGATCTTTTGAGAGCCTGGCCGGAGAGTCATAATTGACCTGTTTGGGCATTGCGTTACTACTCGGCCCATATTCAACGACACCTCACTGGCCCAAACAAGTGTACATCATCGAAAAGACAGTGAGCTCAAATTATATAACTTGAAAAAAGGAGATATACTCTGAACACCGGAGAATGGTGATGCCCTCATTTAGCCCACCAGTAGTTCGAGACAATAAACAGTTCAAAACAACGATATATACAACATTCAAACACTGACTAGTGACTACTACTGACATAAACAGCAAGACATGATAGTTCATAAGAAGTCTTGCTACACCACCAAAACGTACCCATCTGCAGCACTCAGACTCTCGTGATCCAAACGAGAATGACATTCTAAGCAGAAGCAACTATTACATAGAAAGAGTGACATAGACGAGGATGACCAAATGACAAGGAATATGCATAACAAAAGAAAGAACTACCCATCCAGAACCAGCAGCAAAGACAACAAAGTCATTTGAAGAGATGATCCAACACCATCATAATTTGCAGCCCCGCTTCAGCGACCAGTGATCCGGAGACACCAGTACTCCACCCTTTCGATGCAACAGCCCAATTACCTATCAACCTGAAGGCTTGAACCACATCACTACCTATCGTAATTGAGACATCCAAGGATCAAAGTTAATCCGGATGCCTTTGGCATTCTCACCTTCTTTTGGCTGCAGGCTGCATCGTTGACAATCAGGGGAGTATGCTCCCGAACTCCTAGGGCTCGCCGTGTAGACACAGTTTTCCATAGCAAACAGAGCCTCTCTGCCATCAAGGTCCTTGCCAACGGTGATCTCCTGGTTAATCGGATAATTGAGTCCGAGAAACAGAGAGTGTGAACCAAGGATGTTTACCCGCCTCCAACTAAAAAATCCTAAAGGCCCCAACAAGCTGGTATCCTGCTCATAGACGTAACAGCCACTGTCCGGATACTCACTTATTACACGGTGCTTGTATACAGTGGGGTTTTGGCAATATAACTTTTCCGGCTCATGTGTCCGAATGATCATCAGTCTTTTGCCGTCGTCTGATCGAGCGAGGAACCAGTTGTGCTTCCCTGTTTTTGGCAAAGGTGGTGTAATTACAAAGGGTAGTAACTGTAGGGACACTGCATCATATCAAAAAGGACATGCATTGTTAATGTAAGATCATCATTGTTCAGAGTATGAGTAGGATAATGCAAGAAACAACATTGATATGTCCCTGTTAGAACTGGGAGTAAAATACAGGGAAATATATACTGGGTTCGAAAATATAGAAGTGCCATGCATGGTTATACTCATGTTATCTCGCAATCGATTCTTCACAGGAAACTACCATGTCATGCATGTTATGTAATCATGTTATGTCCTCACAAACAAATTCTTCAAGGTAACTAACAGACCATGCATTGTTATATACTCGTGTTTTATGGGCAAAAATTTTGTGAGGATATTATTCTAGTCATTGATTGCTGAAGGGCGAATATAGGTATGTACACATGGTAAGCATTGCAGGATTTCACTACTTCCAAATATAGAGTTCTCCATATGCACATTTACTTCCCTAATGTATGGTTAGATGAAACCAACAGTGCGGTGCATGTTTCTACATCATGAAAATGAGGAAACTAACATGGCCATTGATACACACTCATATTTAGTAGTAGTATATAAATTACTGTAAAATAAGGATAATATCCATATATTCCTAACCATTTGATTATTCAGGGTACAAATTGGCTGTAATGACATGGTCACAATCGCATGAATTAACTCATTCCAAATATAGCTGATTTACGGCGTCTCTAATATATTGCCATAGTTCTACTCAAATTCCGCTCAAACAGGGATATGCCAATCATCACAAAAAGTTCAAACAGTGTCATGGCATCATCATTAACATGAGACGGAAACAACTTACACGCGCCGTCCCAGCAATATGTGGTGCCATCTGCTTTGTCGATCACGTAGATGATGCCATTGTGTTCAATAGCATCACAGAAGTGTGTATCAGCTTTGATGATGATCCACTGCGAGTTGGGTTCTCTCCAGCTAAAGAAGGCACCGACGCAAAGATAGGCGAGTCCGCGGTCGAACAAGGCAATTAGCTTGAAGTCTGCGTAATTTTCATGTCGTGTGGGCACTTGGCAGATTACAATCTTCTGCAAAACAAGTTCCGTCCAACTGACGTGGTAATCTAGATGAGTTGGACCATGATGGTAATACTCTATATAATCCAACGGAGGAAGGATAATCTCATGGGAGGTCTGGAAGTTCACGAGCACCAACTTTTCACCGTCTTCTCTGAAGGCAGCCATCTAGTGGGAGTTCATGCCGACCCAGTACATATCTGCCAGGAAGTTTCGGGCGATGGTGATCGGATCGATGTCGAGGGAAATGATGTACGGCGACACACTACATAGCTGCAAAGAAGTTTCGGCTAATGGAGATCGGATTGAAGTCGAGGGTCATCATGCACGCCTCCGCATCATGGTGAGCCGATCTCGCAAGACCAGATAGCAGCAAGCAGGGTGTCTTGAAAATCTTAGGCCTCGCTTCGACGATGGCCGTGTGCATGTCCCTCGAGCATGCAGCCAGCCGCAGGGTGGTCAACATATCCATACACGAACAACAGAGGTCGAGGATCTCACTGGGGAGATTGCTCCATTCGCGGCTCATATGGAAGCTGTGCGGTTCGCGTTCAGCCATGGTGGAGTTTGGAAGGGGGCTTGATTTATGGGGGAGAAGGATGTCGGTGCTGCAGCGGCTAGCGAGCGAATAGTGGTACTGGGGGAGGCGAGTGAGGCGACGGTACATGGGGGCACAGTGAGATGGAGACGGAGACGGAGACGGAGAAGGAGATGGAGATGGAGTGGTGCTATAGGAGCGGAGAGGGAGACGAGGCGAGGCACCAATGTGCTGTACAACGGCGGTGACAGACTGCACAATGCACAGGGTGAGGCTGACTTTGGTAACCCGAACACGCCGCCTCGCCTGGACTAGTGTCAGGCGCAGGGTGTTGTCACTTCACTGTGAGGACCGGATGAATAGTATTTTTGTTGGAAATATGCCCTAGAGGCAATAATAAAATGGTTATTATTATATTTCTTTGTTCATGATAATTGTCTATTATTCATGCTATAATTGTATTATCCAGAAATCGTAATACACGTGTGAATACATAGACCACAACATGTCCCTAGTGAGCCTCTAGTTGACTAGCTCGTTGATCAATAGATAGTCATGGTTTCCTGACTATGGACATTGGATGTCATTGATAACGGGATCACATCATTAGGAGAATGATGTGATGGACAAGACCCAATCCTAAGCATGGCTCAAAGATCGTGTAGTTCGTTTAGCTAGAGCTTTTCCAAATGTCGAGTACCATTTCCTTAGACCATGAGATTGTGCAACTCCCGGATACCGTAGGAGTGCTTTGGGTGTGCCAAACGTCACAACGTAACTGGGTGACTATAAAGGTGCACTACGGGTATCTCCGAAAGTGTCTGTTGGGTTGGCACGAATCGAGACTGGGATTTGTCACTCCGTATGACGGAGAGGTATCTCTGGGCCCACTCGGTAATGCATCATCATAATGAGCTCAATGTGACCAAGTGTTTGGTCACGGGATCATGCATTACGGTACGAGTAAAGTGACTTGCCGGTAACAAGATTAAACGAGGTATTGGGATACCGACGATAGAGTCTCGGGCAAGTAACGTACTGATTGACAAAGGGAATTGTATATGGGGTTGCTTAAATCCTCGACATCATGGTTCATCCGATGAGATCATCAAGGAGCATGTGGGAGCCAACATGGGTATCCAGATCCCGCTGTTGGTTATTGACCGAAGAGGCGTCTCAGTCATGTCTGCATGTCTCCCGAACCCGTAGGGTCTACACACCTAAGGTTCGGTGACGCTAGGGTTGTAGAGATATGAGTATGCAGTAAACCAAAATTTGTTCGGAGTCCCGGATGAGATCCCGGAGGTCACGAGGAGTTTCAGAATGGTCCGGAGGTAAAGAATTATATATAGGAAGTCAAGTTTCGGCCATCGAGAAAGTTTCGGGGGTCACCGGTATTGTACCGGGACCACCGGAAGGGTCCCGGGGGTCCACCGGGTGGGGCCACCTATCCCGAAGGGCCTCATGGGCTGAAGTGGGAGGGGAACCAGCCCCCGCTGGGCTGGTGCGCCCCCCCTTGGGCCTCCCCTGCGCCTAGGGTTGGAAACCCTAGGGGTGGGGGGCGCCTCCACTTGCCTTGGGGGGGCAAGGCACCCCCTTCGCCGCCGCCCCCCCTCCTAGGGCCGCCCCCTAGGGGCCCTATATAAAGAGGAGGGAGGGAGGGCAGCCGCACCCATGCACTTGGCGCCTCCCTTCCCCCTTGCTACACCTTTCCCTCTCGCAGACGCTTGGCGAAGCCCTGCCGGGATCCCTGCTGCATCCACCACCACGTCGTCGTGCTGCTAGATCTTCATCAACCTGTCCTTTCCCCTTGCTGGATCAAGAAGGAGGAGACGTCTCCCTGACCGTACGTGTGTTGAACGCGGAGGTGCCGTCCGTTCGGCGCTAGGATCTCCGGTGATTTGGATCACGACGAGTACGACTCCCTCAACCCCGTTCTCTTGAACGCTTCCGCTCGATCTACAAGGGTATGTAGATGCACTCCTCTCTCTCGTTGCTAGATGAACTCATAGATTGATCTTGGTGAAACTGTAGGAAATTTTTTATTTTGTGCAACGTTCCCCAACAGTGGCATCATGAGCTAGGTCTATGCGTAGTTCTCTTTGCATGAGTAGAACACAAATCTGTTGTGGGCGTAGATGTTGTCAACTTTCTTGCCACTACTAGTTTTATTTTGCTTCAGCAGTATTGTAGGATGAAGTGGCTCGGACCGACCTTACACGTACGCTTACGTGAGACAAGTTCCACCGACTGACATGCACTAGTTGCATAAGGTGGCTAGCGGTTGTCTGTCTCTCCCACTTTAGTTGGAGGGGATTCGATGAAAAGGGTCCTTATGAAGGGTAAATAGAAGTTGACAAATCACATTGTGGCTTTTACGTAGGTAAGAAAACGTTCTTGCTAGAACCCTATTGCAGCCACGTAAAACATGCAACAACAATTAGAGGACATCTAACTTGTTTTTGCAGCATATGATTTGTGATGTGATATGGCCAAAAATTGTGATGAATGATGAATTATATATTGTGATGTATGAGATCATGTTCTCGTAATAGGAATCACGACTTGCATGTAGATGAGTATGACAACCGGCAGGAGCCATAGGAGTTGTCTTAATTATTGTATGACCTGCGTGTCAATAATTTAACGCCATGTAATTACTTTACTTTATTGCTAAACCGTTAGCCATAGTAGTAGAAGTAATAGTTGGTGAGCAACTTCATGGAGACACGATGATGGAGATCATGATGATGGAGATCATGGTGTTATGTCGGTGACGAAGATGATCATGGAGCCCCGAAGATGGAGATCAAAGGAGCTATATGATATTGGCCATATCATGTCACTGTTTAATTGCATGTGATGTTTATTATGTTTATGCATCTTGTTTACTAAGAACGACGGTAGTAAATAAGATGATCCCTATAATAATTTCAAGAAAGTGTTCCCCCTAACTGTGCACTGTTGTGAAAGTTCATCGTTTCGAAGTACCACGTGATGATCGGGTGTGATAGATTCTAATGTTCACATACAACGAGTGTAAGACAGATTTACACATGCAAAACACTTAGGTTAACTTGACGAGCCTAGCATGTACACACATGGCCTCGGAACACAAGAGACCGAAAGGTCGAACATGAGTCGTATGGAAGATACGATCAACATGGAGATGTTCACCGATGATGACTAGTCCGTCTCACGTGATGATCGGACACGGCCTAGTCGACTCGGATCATGTATCACTTAGATGACTAGAGGGATGTCTAATCTGAGTGGGAGTTCATTAAATAATTTGATTAGATGAACTTAATTATCATGAACTTAGTCTAAAAACCTTTGCAAATATGTCTTGTAGATCAAATGGCCAACGCTCATGTCCACCTCAACTTCAACGCGTTCCTAGAGAAAACCAAGCTGAAAGATGATGGCAGCAACTATACGGACTAGGTCCGGAACATGAGGATCATCCTCATAGCTGCAAAGAAAGATTATGTCTTAGAAGCACCGCTAGGTGAAGCTCCCATCCCAGAGAACCAAGACGTCATGAACGCTTGGCCGTCTCGTGCTGATGATTACTCCCTCGTTCAGTGCGGCATGATTTACAGCTTAGAACCGGGGCTCCAAAAGCGTTTTGAACAACACGGAGCATACGAGATGTTCGAAGAGCTGAAAATGATTTTCCAAGCTCATGCCCGGGTCGAGAGATATGAAGTCTCCGACAAGTTCTTCAGCTCTAAGATGGAGGAAAATAGTTCTGTCAGTGAGCACATACTCAAAATTTCTGGGTTGCACAACCGCTTGACTCAGCTCGGAGTTAATCTCCCGGATGACGCGGTTATTGACAGAATCCTTCAGTCGCTTCCATCGAGCTACAAGAGCTTTGTGATGAACTTCAATATGCAGGGGATGGAAAAGAATATTCCTGAAGTATATTCAATGCTGAAATCAGCAGAGGTAGAGATCAAAAAGGAACATCAAGTGTTGATGGTGAATAAAACCACTAAGTTCAAGAAAGGCAAGGTTAAGAAGAACTTCAAGAAGGACGGCAAGGAAGTTGCCGTGCCCGGTAAGCCAGCTGCCAGGAAGAAGTCAAAGAATGGACCCAAGCCTGAGACTGAGTGCTTTTATTGCAAAGGGAAGGGTTACCGGAAGCGGAACTGCCCCAAATACTTAGCGGACAAGAAGGCCGGCAACACTAAAGGTATATGTGATATACATGTAATTGATGTGTACCTTACCAGTGCTCGTAGTAGCTCCTGGGTATTTGATACCGGTGCCGTTGCTCATATTTGTAACGCAAAGCAGGAGCTGCGGAATAAGCGGAGACTGGCGAAGGACGAGGTGACAATGCGCGTCGGGAATGGTTCCAAAGTCGATGTGATCGCCGTCGGCACACTACCTCTACATTTACCTACATGATTAGTTTTAAACCTCAATAATTGTTATTTAGTGCTAGCTTTGAGCATGAACATTGTATCTGGATCATGTTTAATACGAGATGGCTACTCATTTAAATCCGAGAATAATGGTTGTTCTATTTATATGAGAGATATGTTTTATGGTCATGCCCCGATGGTCAATGGTTTATTCTTAATGAATCTCGAACATGATGTTACACATATTCATAGCGTGAATACCAAAAGATGTAAAGTTGAAACGATAGTCCCACATACTTGTGGCACTGCCGCCTTGGTCACATTGGTGTCAAGCGCATGAAGAAGCTCCATGATGATGGACTTTTAGAGTCTCTCGATTATGAATCATTTGACACATGCGAACCATGCCTCATGGGAAAAATGACCAAGACTCCATTCTCCGAAACAATGGAGCGAGCAACCAACTTATTGGAAATCATACATACTGATGTGTGCGGTCCAATGAGCATTGAGGCTCGCGGAGGATATCGTTATGTTCTCACTCTCACTGATGACTTAAGTAGATATGGGTATGTCTACCTGATGAAACACAAGTCTGAGACCTTTGAAAAGTTCAAGGAATTTCAGAATGAGGTAGAGAATCAACGTGACTGAAAAATAAAGTTCTTACGATCAGATCGTGGAGGAGAATACTTAAGTCACGAATTTGGTACGCACTTAAGGAAATGTGGAATCGTTTCACAACTCACACCGCCTGGAACACCTCAGCGTAACGGTGTGTCCGAACGTTGTAATCGCACTTTATTAGATATGGTGCGATCTATGATGTCTCCTACGTATTTACCGCTATCTTTTTGGGGATACGCTCTAGAGACACCTACATTCACTTTAAATAGGGCACTGTCTAAATCCGTTGAGACGACACCGTATGAATTATTGTTTGGGAAGAAACCTAAGCTGTCGTTTCTAAAAGTTTGGGGATGCGATGCTTATGTCAAGAAACTTCAACCTGAAAAGCTCGAACCCAAGTCGGAAAAATGCGTCTTCATAGGATACCCTAAGGAAACCATTGGGTATACCTTCTACCTTAGATCTGAAGGTAAGATCTTTGTTGCCAAGAATTGGTCCTTTCTGGAGAAAGAGTTTCTCTCGAGAGAAGTAAGTGGGAGGAAAGTGGAACTTGATGAAGTACTACCTCTTGAACCGGTAAGTAGCGCAACTCAGGAAGATGTTCCTGTGGTGCCTACACCGACTGGAGAGGAAATTAATGATGATGATCAAGGTACTTCGGATCAAGTTGCTACTAAACTTTGTAGGTCCACAAGGACACGTTCCACACCAGAGTGGTATGGCAACCCTGTCCTGGAAATCATGTTGTTAGACAACGGTGAACCTTTGAACTATGAAGAAGCGATGGTGGGCCCAGATTACAACAAATGGCTTGAAGCCATGCAATCCGAGATAGAATCCATGTATGAAAACAAAGTATGGACTTTGACAGACTTGCCCGATGATTGGCGAGCGATAGAAAACAAATGGATCTTTAAGAAGAAGATGAACGCGGGTGGTAATGTTACCATCTATAAAGCTAGACTTGTCGCTCAGTGTTATCGTCAAGTTCAAGGGGTTGACTACGATGAGACTTTCTCTCCCGTAGCGATGCTGAAGTCCGTCTGAATCATGTTAGCAATTGCCGCATACTATGATTATGAGATATGGTAGATGGACGTCAAAACGGCATTCCTTAACAGTTATCTTAAGGAAGAACTGTATATGATGCAGCCGGAAGGTTTTGTCGATCTTAAGAATGCTAACAAGGTATGCAAGCTCCAGCGATCCATTTATGGGCTGGTGCAAGCATCTCGGAGTTGGAACATTCGCTTTGATGAGATGATCAAAGCGTTTGGGTTTATGCAGACTTATGGAGAAGCCTGCGTTTACAAGAAAGTGAGTGGGAGCTCTGTAACATTTCTCATATTATATGTAGATGACATACTTTTGATGGGAAATGATATAGAACTTTTGGACAGCATTAAGGCCCACTTGAATAAGTGTTTTTCAATGAAAGACCTTGGAGAAGCTGCTTACATACTAGGCATCAAGATCTATAGGGATAGATCGAGACGCCTCATAGGTCTTTCACAAAGCACATACCTTGACAAGATATTGAAGAAGTTCAATATGGATCAGTCCAAGAAAGGGTTCTTACCTGTATTGCAAGGTGTGAGATTGAGCTCGGCTCAATGCCCGACCACGGCAGATGATAAAGAAGAGATGAGTGTCATCCCCTATGACTCAGCCATAGGATCTATTATGTATGCCCAGTTATGTACCAGACCCGATGTAAACCTTGTCGTAAGTTTGGTTGGAAGGTACCAAAGTAATCCCGGCAAGGAACACTGGACAGCGATCAAGAATATCCTGAAGTACCTGACAAGGACAAAGGACATGTTTCTCGTTTATGGAGGTGACGAAGAGCTCATCGTAAAGGGTTACATCGACGCTAGCTTCGACACAGATCTGGATGACTCTAAGTCTCAAACCGGATACGTGTATATTTTGAATGGTGGGACAGTAAGCTGGTGCAGTTGCAAGCAAAGCATCGTGGCAGGATCTACATGTGAAGCGGAGTACATGGCAGCCTCAGAGGTAGCGCATGAAGCAGTCTGGGTGAAGGAGTTCATCAACGACCTAGGAGTCATACCCAATGCGTCGGGGCCGATCAAACTCTTTTGTGACAACACTGGAGCTATTGCACTTGCCAAGGAGCCCAGGTTTCACAAGAAGACCAGGCACATCAAGCGTCGCTTCAACTCCATACGTGAAAATGTTCAAGATGGAGACATAGATATTTTTAAAGTACATACAGACCTGAATGTGGCAGATCCGTTGACTAAACCTCTCCCTAGGGAAAAACATGATCAACACCAGAATTCCGTGGGTGTTCAATTCATCACAATGTAACTAGATTATTGAACTCTAGTGCAAGTGGGAGATTGTTGGAAATATGCCCTAGAGGCAATAATAAAATGGTTATTATTATATTTCTTTGTTCATGATAATTGTCTGTTATTCATGCTATAATTGTATTATCCGGAAATCGTAATACAAGTGTGAATACATAGACCACAACATGTCCCTAGTGAGCCTCTAGTTGACTAGCTGGTTGATCAACAGATAGTCATGGCTTCCTGACTATGGACATTGGATGTCATTGATAACGGGATCACATCATTAGGAGAATCATGTGATGGACAAGACCCAATCCTAAGCATAGCTCAAAGATCGTGTAGTTCGTTTAGCTAGAGCTTTTCCAAATGTCAAGTATCATTTCCTTAGACCATGAGATTGTGCAAATCCCGGATACCGTAGGAGTGCTTTGGGTGTGCCAAACATCACAACGTAACTGGGTGACTATAAAGGTGCACTACGGGTATCTCCGAAAGTGTCTATTGGGTTGGCACGAATCGAGACTGGGATTTGTCACTCCGTATGACGGAGAGGTATCTCTGGGTCCACTCGGTAATGCATCATCATAATGAGCTCAATGTGACCAAGTGTCTAGTCACGGGATCATGCATTATGGTACGAGTAAAGTGACTTGCCGGTAACGAGATTAAACGAGGTATTGGGATACCGACGATCGAGTCTCGGGCAAGTAACGTACCGATTGACAAAGGGAATTGTATACGGGGTTGCTTAAATCCTCGACATCGTGGTTCATCCGATGAGATCATCGAGGAGCATGTGGGAGCCAACATGGGTATCCAGATCCTGATGTTGGTTATTGACCGGAGAGGCGTCTCGGTCATGTCTGCATGTCTCCCGAACCCATAGGGTCTACACACTTAAGGTTCGGTGACGCTAGGGTTGTAGAGATATGAGTATGCAGTAAACCGAAAGTTGTTCGGAATCCCGGATGAGATCCCGGACGTCACGAGGAGTTTCGGAATGGTCCGGAGGTAAAGGATTATATATAGGAAGTCAAGTTTCGGCCATCGGGAAAGGTTCGAGGGTCACTGGTATTGTACCGGGACCACCGGAAGGGTCCCAGGGGTCCACCGGGTGGGGCCACCTATCCCGGAGGGCCCCATGGGCAGAAGTGGGAGGGGAACCAGCCCCTGGTGGGCTGGTGCGCCCCGCTTGCCCCTCCTGCGCCTAGGGTTGGAAACCCTAGGGGTGGGGGGCGCCTCCACTTGCCTTGGGGGGCAAGGCACCCCCTTGGCCGCCGCCCCCCTAGGAGATTGCATCTCCTAGGGCCGGCGCCCCCCCCTAGGGGCCCTATATAAAGAGGGGGAGGGAGGGCAGCCACACCCATGCACTTGGCGCCTCCCTTCCCCCTTGCTACACCTCTCCCTCTCGCAGACGCTTTGCGAACCCTGCCGGGATCCCTGCTGCATCCACCACCACGCTGTCGTGCTGCTGGATCTTCATCAACCTCTCCTTTTCCCTTGCTGGATCAAGAAGGAGGAGACATCTCCCTGACCGTACGTGTGTTGAATGCGGAGGTGCCGTCCGTTCGGCGCTAGGATCTCCGGTGATTTGGATCACGACGAGTACGACTCCCTCAACCCCGTTCTCTTGAACGCTTCCGCTCGATCTACAAGGGTATGTAGATGCACTCCTCTCTCTCTCGTTGCTAGATGAACTCATAGATTGATCTTGGTGAAACCGTAGGAAAATTTTTATTTTCTGCAACGTTCCCCAACAATTTTGACCATCAAGTGTACCATAGTTGTACTACTACTACTAGTAGTAGGAACATGAGCACTCCAGTATTGTATAGCGGAAATAGGTCTCCCGTGCTAGCATGCTTGATCGCTTCGTTGTTCAGGTATCATCCATATTGCAAGCAAAACCAAATTCTCGTGCATGCCCAATCAACGCCCTGCCGCGATGCATGTAGTGGTCGTTCTGGTGCATCAAGGACGGCATGCAAATCGTTCCACACTTGAGAAGAGGAAAAATGGAAAGGTAGAATGCGGCAGTAGAGGAAGAGAACGCTGGCTAACGAGGCTAGGAGGGGATCGAGCAGGAAGTTAATGCACCACACCTAAAGGTTTTGGGAAAACCTGATTTTCATAAGGTGACTTATACTCACCTAAACGGAGGGAGTATTCCTTAACCAAAGAATGTTGTGTCTCCCACTCACTGGCTCAAAAAAAGCTACGACACATTTTCTTATCTGTTTGCATAGGTCCCACCTATCAGGAAGGATGGGCACGTACACGAACAGGTACGACTCCTCAGTCTACCCGCATAGCCTTTTCGTTTAGTCTACCTAGCCGTCTAATCAACTGCCTGCACGCCACTTCTCCATTTACTTCTCCATCGGGAACCGATTCGCCTCGGCTTCTTCACCTCCCCTTCGTCTTCATTTGCATCCAAACCCCACTGCGTTCACATTGTTTTAACCTCTTCAAATAATCATCTACTACTTCAGTTAGACTAGCCATCTAATCCTAATTCTCCAAACCATAGCCCTCCGTTCCAGCGGTTCCAAATGGCGAAAGAGATCGAGATGCAGGTTTTTAGCGTCCAACATGTCCTCATCGAAGGCTCGATGTGCATAGTTGCCACCGTCACCGTCCACCCAAGGGTTGTTCTGTAGTGGATTAACAATGTATCCAACTCCCTCAAAAAGGTAGAGACGAGGGTCATCGGTCTCGACGCAGAGTACACGGAGCGTGCCCCTGGGAAGATCCAGTGCGCCGCCGTCCTTCAGCTGTGCCTCGAAGATGATGTTTTGGTGTACCACATCATACACTCGCCCTCCAACTAGGTGAGCTTCACGATTTCTTGTTTTGGGAGGACGTATAGTTCAGTGGGGCAGCCATCGAAGGGGACAAACAGAAGCTGGAGCCGTACAACCTTGATTTGAAAAGCATCACTAACCTACAAACCAGAATCAAAATTCCTGTAGAAGATTGTGCTAAACAGACACCATCCCTATTCGACGTAGTGCTCGATATAAATCTTCAAAAGGGTGACGAGACGGTGGCATTAAGGTCGTCTGGATGGGAGAATTATCCCTTGACGTACGAGATAAAATATGCTTCCCTCGATGCCCGTGTGAGTTTCGAGATAGCTGCAAGGTCCAAAGAGCTTGTTGCAAAGCCGTCTCCCACAGAGAATGAGAACAAGAAGAAGAAGAAGAAAACTCTGCACAAGCAGGAGGGCATTATGGATGGATGAACTATTTCCTCTCTTGTAAAAAAAATTATTCCCTCTCGGTGTATATTGATATAGATGGACTATTTCGATGGTGTGCATGTCTTTGGAACAGAGTAGTAGCGTGGGTCCGCTTGACTATAAGGTATTATTTATCCGCATATATAGCTTTCTCTGCTACTCCTTCCAGTGATCAGTATACAGTGCATGTGTCCGTTGACATGACAGCTTGTCCATGGAAGTTCAACTACGGCGACCATCATGTTTCATCTCGCGATTCCCACGACGCCTCTCCAACCCACGGCACCACGCCCCCCGACGTGCGCCTCACCCCTCTCGGCCGCACCGCCCCTCTGCCTTTGTGTGCATGACATGTGGGCCACCTAAAATGCGGCGAGCATCAAGTTTCTACCACAACCACCCGCGATTCCCACGATGCCGCTCGAATCCATGAAACCGCACGTCCCCCAACCTGTGGCTCACCCCTCTTGGCCCCACTGCCCCTCTGCCTTCGGGAGCATTACATGTGGACCAGTCACCTATCAAGTCCACATGTTATTGACTCAAAGGTAGGTGTAGTAAGGCGCTGAAGCTCAGTCCCGACGGCCCTGAGAGGGAAATGTAACTCCTGCGCCAGGGCTTGTGGTGCTCCCGCAGCATGAACTCGTGCCAAACTCGAGATTTGTTTCTTTACTATACATGCACGCAACAATTTAATGGACATTGTAATCTCAACATGTGATGGGGAGCTCTAAATTTGAATTTGAAACTTATAAAATGAAAAGATTCAAAACAAATAAACTGGGAGAGAGGGAGTATATCGTAGGATGTGTCCCATACAAAATAAGTCCCCTGGTTTGTCACCACGAAGATTCGGTTAGAAAGGAGCACAACGTCTTCCTACTCGTACGGCAACAAATCGGCCGCAGACAGCATGGCCCGCCTTTGACCGCCATGTGCAAGGTTCGTGCTATCTTTTATTCAATCTCATCGTGGTTCCATCGTACCAATTCATGCGGTGGCCCGTTGCATGGCTGATCCCAATGTTGGACAAAGGTTCTACGGGAACGGTGTCACCATTGTAAATGTTGTGCAAATTGATGTTGGTACCCTCCCGTACATATGCTAGCCAATCTCCACTCGCACCGAGCCTAGCCTGTGAAATAGTGGGCAGGGGGAGAATTAGGAAATGGACACGAAAGTTGTCTTTAGAATGCATTTACTACGTGATCAAACTCATCTTACCTGCTCATCGGAGGAAATCCGAGTGCCCCTCGACGTTGGCATCTCAAGGGGCGTCAACTTGCAACTACGGCCACGCCGCGCTGGAGAGACCCCCAAGGAAACATCCTCGTGCGTTCCATGGAACATCAAGATGCATTTGTATGAGTAGTTTATCTTGTAAGAGAAAAGGATGAACGATGGAAGGCCTCTAGAGATAGAGATGGACACTACTACTACCAATGTGCTGGCCCGTGCGTTGCAATGGATCCAAACTAGTAGAATAATACTTGTTCATGTGCTTGAAATATAAACACTCTAGTTTTGATACACATGTGTCAGCAGACACGACAACTTGTCCATGGAAGTTGAACCACGACGACCATCACGTTTCTTGTTTCTACCACTACCACACCCACACGCGATTTCCACGACGCCGCTCCAACCCACGGCACGACGTCCCCCGACGTGGACATGGATCCTTTGACATGGATATCACTACCTTGCCCTGCCTTTCCTTCGCTGACAGGTGGGACCCACGCTTATGGGTCCCATGTGTCAGTGACAGAATGGGAGGATTGTTCGTGCCCCTCATCCCTCTCGGCCCCACCGCTCCTCTGCCTTTGTGTGCATGACATGCGGGCCAGCTGAACTGCGGCGACCATCAATTTTCTACCATAGACACACCCGATTGGACGCGGTTTGCCTGCTCCGCTGCTGTGCTCCGATCCGTACTACCGCACCATCGAATTTTCATCCAGCGGCTGTGACACATTTCGTCACGGGCATCAATCCTCAGCTGGAGTACTTATGTACTACAGGTAGTACCCGCCGGTGTGGCCATATACGCCTCGTAACGCCCCGACGCCCAGCTGTGGTACCCTCGCCACGGCCACGCCACCACCGGCCGGTTCATCTCGAACGAGTGAGTCGCGAACCACGCCACCACCATGAGAATGACATGTGGGCCAGCTGCATTTAAGGCCGGGCACTAAGCCACTGAAGTTCGGTCCCATGGGCCCCGAGAGGAAAATGTAACTCCTGCGGTAGGCCTTGTGGTGCTCCCACAGTAAGAGCTCGTGCCAAAATTGGAATTTGTTTCTTACTACTACTAGTACTAGTAGGAAGGTACACGTGCATTGCACGCATGAGATTCTGGTGGTTTGTGCATTATGCTTCTACTAGCAATGTGCCCGTGCGTTGCGATGGATCCAAAGTAGTAGAATACTAGTATTTGTTCACAAACTTGAAAGAAATCACTATTGTTTTGATATACTCCTAATATATTACTCCCTCCGTACCTAAATATTTGTCTTTTTTGAGATTTCAAATGGACTATCACATACGGATTATATAGACATATTCTAGTGTTTCTAGCAAGATGCCCGCGCGTTGCACGAAGTTGATGGAAAAGGTAAGCACAACTTACAAATTGACGGATGGAGTACTAGTTACAGTGATGCATATAATTAAGCAAAGGGATCATACATGTCGGTATTGACTGGAACAAGAATGCAACAACACAATAAGAATTAAGGCCACGATGATGCGATCGTAGTGGTGGTTACAGAAGGCAAGAAGAAAGATGGATCCACAAACGTACGACCTCCTCCTCCTCAACTTAGTGCGCCGGGCCACCGTCGGGCGGCTAAGGAGCGGCGGCTTTTGTGGCGAGGTCGAGGTGCTTCTCAGCAAAGGCATCCAAGGCTTCTAGCCGGTTGAGGAAGGCCAACGTCGTAGCGTCCTCACTGGCCTTGTAGATACCTATGTACACAATTTGCTCGTACACGTGGATGTGTAGGTCGACGAATTCTTGCAGGGCGAGGCGCCTCGCGGCGAGCGCGACCTCCAGGTGGACATTCTTCGTGGCGTCGGCGGGCAGTCGCAGGGCCACCAGTGCTTGAAAGAGGTTCTGGCCATGGAGGCCGATTAGGGTGGCAGGCAATGAGGAGCCCGGCCGCGCGGGATGGAGGAGTACGACGATGTCGTCTGCGAGCTTCTTGAGGACGGTGAACTTGTTGCTGGTGGCAACGATCATCTGGTCCAACTGAGAGTCGTAGTTGGCGTCGACGGCGGCCATCCACCAGCTGGTCTCCAACACCGTCGGGAGACGATCCTCGGCGCCATGCCGCAGGCCGGTGTCATGGACCATCTGGCGCAGCCGGTGGCCGCTCACGCGCATCGCCGCCATGGGTCTGGAGCGAGCTCTTTTGCGCTTAGTGTAGGTGCTTAGGCAAGTGATTAGGTGCGTACGATGTGGTAGATGCATTGGAATGGAGGAGGGGCGCCTTTATATGAGGGCAATGAGGGCAAACTACGTTGCATTCACATCGTGCAGCCTCTTTTCCCGGACCTCCTCCCATTACTTTCCTCATGCATTATTTGAAGGAGGATGCATTGGCTGTTCAACATATCGGGAACCACTACTCCCTCCCTCGTCTACATTAAAGGTGTATCGGGAACTGCGCCGCCCGCTGTCAAATCGAATACTCCCTCCGTCTAGGTGAGTATTATAAGTCATCTTTCGAAAACCAAATACTAGTAAGACTAGCCTCCGTGGGAGTAACTTCAGCAGTAACATCGAGTCCAACTCAGCAAATTTGCTTATGTGGCAGTGAGTTAATGAGGAGAGAGGTAGTTATAAGGCTGGTCGTAATAGTAGTATCATAGGTAGTATCATGCATGCCAACTAGGCAAATATGATGAGGTGGCATAGAATTGAATGAAGAAAGAGAGAGTTGAATATCATATCATGAGACCGTATTATATTAAATGGTGTGCTACTATGTGTCATGCATGGCAATAAATGAAGTTAGCTAAGATACTAACTTATGATACCATGCACTACAGATGTAGTATCATACACTAGTATCATATGCATGATACTAGTATATGATACTCGCCATTACGACTAGCCTAATAACTTAGCTAGTTACTGTAACATCACATGTCCCAATGCAATATGAGTCTATAACCTAATAAATGAAGCTTTGCATGTTACCACACTTATGTTACTACTATGAAGGTAGTAACATAGTCTAGGGATATGTGTATGTTACTAGTGTATGTTACTCACCATTGTGGCTAGTCTAACACATAGGCGTGGTGCATTAACTCTCACGTTGTTTCTTATTTTTTGACATAAATAGAGAAATCAACCAAGAAGAGATGTGGGGCTTGTATGCTTTTAATTACTTGAGACTATCAAACATGACATGCAGTGGTCAGTTCGTTGCACAAGAACAAATACAACCCACGTCAGCACACACACATCTTATAGCATCACATCCAATGGCTATAAAAGATGAATGAGACCAAATTATATCTCATCTAGATGAGTTCTAGCAAAACTGTATTAATAATACTTAGTACTCCTGCGCCACGTATCATATAAGTATCATGTAGTACTTTATTTATTGCCATGTATGACACATAGTTCACGAGCGCTCTCTATATGTACCACCTTTTTTTTAACTTCAAGTTTTGCTCCATGGCGCAATCCATCGATACTACTACTGTACAAAAGTGGAGTATATACATTTTTTAAAAGGCTAGAGGGCGGGGCAGTCTAGCTCGGTCGGTTTCACGAGAGGCGAGGGCCTTTGTGATTTGACGGCTCATTAATGCTGTCAAATTGAATAGTACTGCGCCACCCGCTGCACGCCTGGCGCCTCCATTAAACCCCTCCGTTAAACCCGCATGACAATCGAGAATCCTACTCCGGCCACACGTCCGTTCATGAGCGGGCCATAATTAAACGCAACACCGGTCGAGCTCCTCCCGTCCGCCCTCAGTTTAAACGAGGCCAGACGCCGGCCAAGCTCCTACCGTCTGCCCTCTATTTACACGAGGCCACACAGACAGCGGGCAAGAATCGCACCCCTCTGCCGCTCCCCCATCTCCTCCTTCACCATTTTCTCCACCCTTCCGATGGCTTCCGATGAGCCGTTCTCCGGCATATTACCCGGCTGGGTGGCCCGCCGAGCCCTCCGGATACGGGCGAGGCCGCTCGGTGCTTCACCAACCTCGCTTGGCCCGACGGAGCCAGTTGCCACCCCAAGCAGGCGCATGGTTCAGCAACTCGCGGCTCCAGTTCAGCTCGATGAGGAGTGGCGAGTTGCTCCAGGCCGGCATGGCAGCGAGCATGTCGGTACGGGTGCCGTCGCTGCCGCGTCGTACCGTGCCACCAGTGTCTGTGGTGGCCGTGCCTCCCGTGCCTGTGGTAGCACCATGCATGCAGAGACAGAAGCCGGGTGCGTGGAGAGCGACCAGTCGATGGCTAGCTTCTCCCTGTCCGCCGCCATCATTGAGGAGAAGTAGAACACAGGAGGCCGCCGCCACTTGGGACCCATGAAGGCCATCGCCGAGGCGACGACCGCGGATTCAGGTGGTTTCTTTGCTGCTTCGTCTCTTCCGAGGACCTTCATCGACCCCACAAGTGTCTGACGGACATGAGGAAGACAAAGGGATCTGCGGGCGGCCATTTAGAACTAAAATAAGTCTAGATATATCCATTTCTAGGACAAGTATTTTCGGACGGAGGGAGTATTAATTATACAAGAGAGCCGGATTGGCACCTCTTAGTTCATGTAAATGTAATGAAATCCATCATGTTTATATGAAGATCTGGCTTTTTTATATGAAATCCTTCATGCTTATATGAAATATGTCTGTGTTTGCACGAATTTCATCTGGTTGGTTAGAGTTGTAAAAATGTATGCCGCTGGCGTTTGATGTCGTCCTCCGCAAAAGGAAACAGGAGGAAATTTGTCGGCTGCCGTTGGAGATGCTCTTTATGCTAGAAATAATAGAGTGACATCCAATCCATTTGAGTTAATTGCCTGTATGATTGTCCCTCTATAAAAAGTTAATTGCATGTACAGTGTACAGTGACTTGCAGGGTGGCTACAACTTCGTACAGAAAGTTAAAAAGAAACAAGTCCATCCTTAATATTCTAAGTACTCTGCGGGTTCCACTGTCAGTACAGTAGCGGAAGAAGTATATATTACTCCCTCTGTTCCTAAATATTTGTCTTTTTAGAGATTTCAAATGGACTACTACATACAGATGTATATAGACATATTTTAGAGTGTAGATTCACTCATTTTGTTCCGTATGTAGTCACTTGTTGAAATTTTTAGGAAGACAAATATTTAGGAATGGAGGGAGTAAATAAGTAGAGTAATATATAATATACAAATCTAAAGTTAAAAGACAGAATTCGAACTCATGTCATCGCGTTGTGAGCATCCAGCGCTAACCAGCCCAGCACATTTTTGTTGTAGACCATGCTGGAGATATATCTCCATGTCTACTCTTATATATACTCCATTCACTCCTAAATATTTGTCTTTTTCAGATTTCAAATGGACTACCACATACGGATGTGTATGTAGACATATTTTAGAGTGTAGATTCACTCATTTTGCTACGTATGTCTTTTCAGGAAGGGGTCAGATTTGTCCTTGATTTATTTATGAGGTATCCAGATGGCACTGCACCGCCAAGAAAAGAGGGTAACATCAAAATTATGGACTACTTTTTTGAGTATGTTGGTAAGGTCCGGTCATAGTCACTTGTTGAAATCTCTAAAAAGACAAATACTCCCTCCATCCGGAAATACTTGTCATCAAAATGGATAAAAGTAAATGTATCTAGACATATTTTAGTTTTAGATACATCTATTTTTATCCATTTTGATGACAAGTATTTTCGGACGGAGGGAGTAGAAAACAGAGTTGGTGATGATGGTGTGCGTGCCATCCTGCAATATAGGCCATCGGATTTATATCTAACGGATAGGAAAGAAATTATGGCAATTTTGCAAAAATATACCCACACATCTCTCCACGTTCGCAAATAAGGCCTTCCCTCGTTCAGCCTTTTCTCTCACAAGATAAACTACTCATACAAATGCATCTTGATGTTCCGTGCAACGCACGGGCAGCTAGCTAATTTCTTTTAAAGTAGCTGCTGCGATAATTGGGTTGAAGTGATATGTTTTATGTCTGCCCCGAATGATTTCAGATTCACTAGTACTCCATCCGTTCCAAAATAGATGACCCAACTTTATACTAAAGTTAGTACAAAGTTGAGACAGCTATTTTGGAACGGAGGGAGTAGTAACAAAGAAAAGGTTGCCTTGTTAATTAACAAAAAAACAGGGTGAAAGCTATCACATGAGGCCGGTAAAAACAAGGCACACTGGGTTCAGCGTCATCGTCACTACAGTTTTGCGCGCGCGAGAAGTCTACATATCAAGGGGGCTACCGAGCGAGCACCGAGACACAATGTTTGAGAGAGAAACCAATTGACATATTATGATCAGATCGAGTTGTCACCCTTCTGTTGTCATTGCTGGGGGGGAGGGAGAGAAAGACGTATCGAGAGTGTGCGCGGTAGGCGCGGAGGCACAACTAGCAAGTGTGTGTGTGTGTGTGTGTGTGTGTGTGTGTGTGTGTGTGTGTTTGAAAGAGGAGTCGATAGATTATTATCAAGATCGATGTGCCACCCTACTCCTTCAGTGCCGGGTAGTGTGTGTGTGTGTATGTTTGAGAGAGAATCCAGTCAATAGATTAGTATCAAGATCGAGGTGTCACCCTACTCCTTCGGTGCCGGGTAGTGTGTGTGTGTGTGTGTATGTTTGAGAGAGAAG
>NC_041389.1:451836860-451847095 GCF_002162155.2 Triticum dicoccoides | reverse complement strand
TACTCTTATAAAAAAACAGAGTTGGTGATGATGGTGTTCCTCCCATCCTGCAATATAGGCCATCCGATTTATATCCGACGGACATGAAGGAAAATATGGCAATTTTGCAAAAATATACCCACACCCCTCTCCGCATTTGCAAATAAGGCATTCCCTCGTTCATCCTTTTCCCCCACAAGATAAACTTCTCATACAAATGCATCTTGATGTTCCGTGCAATGCACATGGGCATCTTGCTAGTAGGGAGAAGGAGTTTGTGTGACACATATCTAGCTATATTAAGGGATAGGTAGATAGCATATGTGTGAGAGACATTATTATACTTTGAGACATTAGTGGCTGTGGGTGGGCGGAATTAAAGGGGTGGGCGTGTTAGACATAGAGAGCGTGTGTGTTTCTGTGTGAGAGACTTGTAGGACGGGGTAGAAAGACGAATTTAACCCTGACGAAGGGAGAGAAATACACAAAGTGCGCGTGTGTGATTCCGATGCCCACAGGGAAATGAGATATGTATGCGTGTGAGAGAGATTGCACAATTCATTCACGTATCACTATCTAGCGATCGTGGACGTGCATCGCTTGAAAATAAGTCAATATCTACTTCGTATCGTGGCCAAAGGTACAACATCGATTCAACGCTATAAAGATTGGACACTCACATACCACATTTTTTTTCTATTTAAATAAACCTTTTCAGTTGTGCATGCCAAAGTTACAGTGATGTTTCTTCAAACAACCAATGTACCTATCATGCACATGCACCATTGTTACTCTTGCATTCAAATTCATTAGTCTTGGATGATTTAAGTTTCTATTTTCAAGTAATATATGTGTAATGTTCATATATGAATTCAACGGTTACATAATTTATGAAATGGAGGCTATGTAATCATATGAGGTAACACTTTTAAGTAGCTAACTACAATATCCATTTCTTTTTGTGCGCCTCTACACTAACACGTCAATGCATTATGTTTAAAGTAAATAACCAATGGCACTAAATTATCTATTTACACGAGAAATACATAGGCTGAGCGTTTGATCCCTTTTTTGTGTGAATGCGCCACTACACCCGTACGATTGGCCGCGCCCGTGTGAACGTCCAAGTTATGGGCGCATCATCCCGAGTTATTGTCTTTTTTTCTGGGGTGGACTTCACACCAGTTATTAACTGCTGACGCGTGCCACGTGTAAACAGTCTAGCATGACCTTCCCACTAGCACGGTCAAAAATTAGTTGAAACTAGATACGAACGATCCCGCGGGCGGCAAAATCTCCCGCCTCCTTCTAAAATTTTCGCCACCTTAGTCTTTAGCATGCGAACTCCCCCTTTTGTCCTTGGTGCACGGAGACCAACAGTTATGATACCGCCCTCATCTACATGATAGATCGGGGCTGCTTTGGTAACTTCCGGTTCCCCCCACTACATGCCACCCCCATTTCCTCTCCCCTCCTCCCGCAAAAATGACTAACTCCACAGCACCAGAGCATCTTACATCATGCCGTCCATACTTCAACGCCCTTTCTCCCCTCCCCTCTCGAAACCCTAGACTGCTCATCCACCGGCGTACCATAGCCCATTCACTGCCAGCGGCGTCCACCTCACCGGATCTGCTTCTGCGGCCGCATCTACCCTCCCACCTCCCCTAGAAACAAGTAGACTGCTCATCCACCACTGTACCACAGCCCATTCAGTGCCGGCCTTGTCCACGGCGCCGGATCTGCTTCGCCGGTACTCTCGTCAACCGCCGCGCATCTGCAGCGGCTCATTTGTACTCCCCTCCGGAGATGCTTCATCCACACCCCCCAGAGCCGCCCCATCGACGCCCCCGTCGACGGCCTCTGATCCTCTCCGCCGACACCTTCCTCAACCCTATCGGAGGCGCTTCGCCGACACCTTCCTCAACCCTACCAGAGCCGCTTTGGCGACACCAGCGTCAACCCTACTGGAGTAGCTTTGCCTATACCATTCTCAACCCTACCGGGGCCACTTTACCAACTCACAAGTCCACGGCCTCAGATCCGCTTCCTCGCACCCTCATCCAACCTACCGGAGCAGCTTCTGATGCCCCGTCCACGGCCGCAGATCCGCATTGTCGACACCACCCTTAACCCAACCACCGGAGCAGCTTCTGACGCCCCGTCCACGGTCGCAGATCCGCATCATCGACACCATCCTTAACCCAACCACCGGAGCAGCTTCTGACGCCCCATCCATGGCCGCAGATCCGCATCGTTGACACCATCCTTAACCCAACCACCGAAGCAGCTTCACCTACGCCCTCGTCCACGGCCACAGATCCGCTTCGCCCACACCGTAGTCCACACTACCGGAGCCGCTCCACAAACACCCTACTCGACGGTTCTAGATCTCCTTACCGGACCCCGACAGCTAGCGCAGCGTCATCACCCTCGATGTTTCTAACCTGATTCCCACCGTCTGGAGAGATGCCAAGCACCCGTCACGGCCTAGGTACTTGTCACCTTTAAACCTGTCTAGCATCACCTGCCCGATGTACTTCAAATATACTAACCGGTCGCTGTTACCTATTATGCAACTGGCAAAAACTACAAGGACGATGTTTCTTCTGGATCTAACAGCTTGGCTAACCAAGATCCTGGACTGAGGCATTGCTATGATCTTGTAAGCGCGTTTCTCTCTCCCTTGTATTGTTCGGTGCCTGCCAGCGTGCTTTGCTAGGATTTTCGACCAGCAATCCCTTTGTGCAGACAATGATTTCTACTACTGGCTGCTAAATTATATATGTAGATGTCATACATGATACTACCTCGTACCTCCGTTCCTAAATATAAGTCTTTCTAGAGATTCCACTATAGGCTACATACGGAGCAAAATGAGTGAATCTACACTCGAAAATGCATCTATATACATCTGTATGTGGTCCATACTGGAATCTCTACAAAGACATATATTTAGGAAAAGGGGCAGTACATTACACAAAATCCTAGGTGGTATGTAGGAATTCCAGTGCACTACATTAGGCTCCCTTAGAGTGCCTGCCAGTCCAGCATACAGAGTCATGGCTAGTTTATGGTACGCACACAATCGTTAATTGGTGGTTTAAATATGCGCAAGGGATGTGCAATGTAGTATCATGTAGAGATGTCTGCAATTAGCCGTGTCAACTTGCAGATAGGGTTACACAATGAAAAAGTACAAGATGTATGTGGCAATTTCATGGAACATCGCAAAAAAAGGAGAGGCAGCGGTGAGCCTATACAGTGTGCTATGGTACGTCACTCCTCCATTGTAATCATCGTGACATGTTATTTGTATGCCAGTTCTATTAGCCAAGTTTCTAAGGGACAGTTATTATGAGTTATCCTAAGAAAATAAGCACCTGTGAATATAAGCTCCATGTAATACGCCAACAAGTTCTTTTCATTGCGTTTTTAGCTTATCTTTGGTATGATCAGTGGAAAGTCTAGATTGCATTATATATATATATTTCATTTTGCTACACATATGGAAATTAATTTGACTTGCAAACATCACAAATTGAACCCAGTGTAGTAATTAATATGATAGGAAAACATACCATCACTATTTGCTCAAAATGCAAATACAAAGATACCATCTAGTTGGCACAATCTACTTTGGTCAATGTTTTTCATAGAGATCCCATTGCCTAATTTAAACGAAGAACGCATGACCCACATTTAAATGAAGAACAATTATTTGTTGAAATTCGATGGTCCAAGTGGCTGGTTATTATCATATAGCAGCACCACCTGAAAGCATCATATAGCAGCAGCAGTAGCTCATAGCAACTCATCATACAGCAGCAGCAGTCTGCAATTCATCATATACCAGCAGCAGCTCATAGCAATTCATCATATAGCAGCAGCAGGAGCAGCTCATAGCAATTCATCATATAGCAGTAGGAGGAGCAGCTTGTAGCAACTCATCATAAAGAAGCAGCAGCTCATAGCAACTCATCATACAGCAGCAGCAGTCCGCAATTCATCATATACCAGCAGCAGCTCATAGCAATTCATCATATAGCAGCAACAGGAGTAGCTCATAGCAATTCATCATATAGCAGCAGCAGGAACAGCTTGTAGCAACTCATCATTCCCCTTCCCTTCAATTTTTAGTGAGGTTCTACCCGAAACACCCCCCTCCAAAGCGAAATTAGTTAAGCCCAAGCCCATAACTCAAAAATGACTTCTTTACATCTTTTATGGCTTATTTTGACAATATACCCTGAAAAGGCGGAATCGAACTGGCCCTTAACCTGCAATTCAATTGTGCGTGCAATGATGAATCACTCCTGCCTGCTATCTGTACATTTAGGCATCATCATACATGGCATAACCTAATACATGTGCATTCCATTGTAGAATCTGGAATATGCAATGTTTATGTTAGTTCATACGTTGCACATGATGTTTAAATGCCCCTTAAATATGGTCAGTCAAGTGATGGTCTTTAAGCCTCCTTCTTTGCTTCTTTTTTTGATATGTAAGATTTGCTCACACATTTGTTCAATTGCTTGTTTGCATCAGCCAGCCATACTAGGACTGTTTGCTTTGATTACTTGATGTTCTTGACCTAACACTCTAAGAGAGCTTGTCAATGATTTAAACACTAAGGGCTGCTGTAGTGGGGCCTTGTCTAACTCATAGGTCAATAAAGGTTTGCCTATACACTACAGTAGGCTCTCCAAGAGTACCTGGAGATCCAGTTCGAAGGTATGCCTAGTTTTTACATAGTGCAAACATAGTAAATGCTCATTTCATTGTGTGCAAGTGCAAGAGATGCGGCATGTTTCATTATGTGTTGTTGTTTTGCTATAATCTCATCCTTTTGTGTTCACAGACTGGAAAGTATGCATATTTATCTCCCAAGGAGACGAGTAACTAGTTTGTGTCACCTTGCAGAGGGGGTGCAATGAAGATAAGATTGAGGATTTCCAAGTACAAGATGTTAGGAAGGAGCCTTGCAAGAGAAGTAGGAGCTGCGCCGAGCCTCTTCAACCTGCTAAGGTAAGTCACTATATGCAACCCAACAATTCAATTCCTTGTTTGTTTCGGGCATAGTTAATTTTCTCTTTTCAATTGCTTTATTTGTCCTCACTTAATGAGATGCCCAAATAATTATGCCTGATGTTCGGTACTTGTAGCACTATTAGTTGACATAATTAAAGGCCTTACCATTTAATTACTTTGCCGAAGTGTGCCTGAATCTTTGAAGTCTATTAACCAACTATTATTGCATGAGGCTCACAATCTAGTTTACACTATGCTAATGATTGCATAGTTTTGCCTGCTGTAGTATGTTTGTATGAAACCCTCTGCTGTTCATTATGCTCCCATGGCCAACTACTTGCTTACTTATACGCAACGTGTTGTCTAAATTTGTAACTTGTCTGTGTTTTCGATTGGGCCCCAACATCATGCTCCTCTGGTGAGCTAAGAGGGATTTCTGTATGCAGGCTGCACAGACTATCTTTTTTATAATTTTTAAAATATCACCTGCTTATGCTTCATGATGTGTAACATTTTTTGTGTGAAAGTGACGTGTAACATTATTGTTAGTCCTATTTTACCATGTAGTACAAAATAGTGTCTTGTTCGCTTCACTGTTGTAACTATATTTTTGCCCTAGTCATGTGTACTTACAGAAACATTTCAGGATGAAGTGACATCAACACAAAAATCTGCGAGCAGTGCGGCATGGCCGTTACCGAATGATTATGGATTGGAATTGGAATGTGCTGATGTTCTCGAGCATCAACTAGAGGTGGCAAGACAACGTGTACATGATTGTAAACGTATAATCAACAAGTTGAGACTGGACATGCATGTATTAGATGCAGGAGTCAAAAATGAAACAAGACACGAAGGTAACCATGAAGGAATTGGAGAGTTTGCAGACTGAAATTTGTGCTATCTGAATCCGGCCAATCCTATTTTCTGAAGAGATTATAGTTCAAATGGAGTTAAGTTGATGCGCGTCCATGATGTATGAGCCGTATTTGCCCAGTGTATGTAATTTGTTGTTTGTGTATGCTTTATTATCACCTGTGCCGTACCATAATGCCCAGTGGGTATAACCGGCTGTAATTTCTTTATTGTATAGTGTAGGATTATTCTACCTTTCTATGCCTTGATCTCTTTGTTGTATAGTGTATGCTTTTTAGAGGTGATAGTATTGAGTAGGATAATTCTTTGAATATGTTATATCATTCAATCGGGGGCCAACTCGCTCGACCATGGGCCTTCTACGTCTTGTAGGATCCATGGGCCTTCTACGTCTCGCAGGATCCATGGGCCTTCTACGTCTCGCAGTGTCCATGGGCCTTCTACGTCTCGCAGCATCCATGGGCCTTCTACGTCACGTAGGATCCATGGGCCGTTGACTCATTTATGGGTCTTGTACTGGCCTTTAATGGGCCGTAGACGGGCCTATAATGGAAATTGTACGTTTTATTGGCTGACCATAACGGGCCGTTAATACACCGTATTTGGTGATGCTATGAAAATGGCCCAACAGACTAACGAACCACAAACGGGCCGACTGTAACGACGGGCTGAATTTGGCCCACAAGCAGAAAATGACAGTAACGGGCCGTAAGTAACCGAATGCTGCAAATAAGCCCAAGAATAAATGGGCTCTGAGAAGGCCAAAAGATAACATGGGCTATAAACGGCCCAATTGAATAACGGGCCATTAATGGGTATAAAGCGATACACTGTTCATTACGGGCCAGTTTCACCATGGGCCGTTAATGGGTCTAAAGTAATACACTGTTCATCGCGGGCCAGTTTCACCATGGGCCGTTAATAGGCCAAGAGTTACATAGGGCCTCATATGGGCCGAAAGACGTCATGGGCCATACATGGTCCAGAAGTGAAAACGGGCTGGAATCATATTGGATGGCCCAGATGACGCTACTGGGCCTAATTCGGATAGGGCGTAACGGGCTTTGGGTTAGCGGGCTGTAGATGGGCTATATGCGAACAGGTCGTTAACAGGCTTTCCATGGGCCGGCCCGTCACCTTTTGACCAAGTCAAACGGGCCAGCCTTTTCACAGGAATGGGCCTCTGTTTGGCCGTGCCACGTGTCGACGTATCATAGGCGCCTTCTGTCCAATGAGTGGATGACATCTGTCCCAACAATGAGGCGACACGTGTTTCCTCCAGCCAATGATGATTTTACACGTGGAAAATCCCCATTGGTCGGGGCTGTTAACGGGTTATCGGATCCAAAACCCGACCCGATAGCTTAACGGCGTTCTGTTACGGTGGATGCCACGTGTCGGTCACCCCTGATGAAAGCACTTCTGTGACGCGCGATTTATCGTCATGGATGTGGACACTTCCGTGATGATAATTTTGGTAATGTCATCGAACACTTCTACGACAGCACAGGTATGACTATCTCGATTCTGTCATAAATTTGTCATGGATGTACATGCATGAAAAAAACGCGACCTACTGTGACAAACACGTATCATCACGGAAGTGTATTTTTTTGTAGTGCAAGGGCGAGTGCTGAAAGATATCCGCGGAGGTAAACTCCATCATCGGCACCCAATCGGATTTGATAGGCACGGATGCACGTGGTTCGGAGCCTATGGTCGGAGACGAGTCCGAGGGTCCAATGACACAGGCCTCATTGGAGGCGAAGTCTGTGCTCGGCTCTATCGCTGCTGAGTGTGCGGCCTCCATGGTGGGGTCCATCCACCCGTCCTCGGATGGCACGATCTACTCCGGATTAAGGGCCAGGGCAGCCGCGAGTGTGATCTCTCAAACACCATCCGATGGCAGATCTGAGTCATGCTCGTCGTGACTGTTCGGCGCACCCGACATGGGCTCGAATCCGTTGAAGATCAAGTCTCCGCGAATGTCGGCGGTGTAGTTCAGGCTTCCAAACCTAACCTGATGACTAGGGGCGTAGTTGTCGATCTGCTCCAGATGGTCAAACAAGTTGGCCCGCAGTGCGAAGCCGCCAAATGCGAAGATCTGTCCGGGGAGGAAAACCTCACCCTGGATCGCATCCATGTGGATGATTGAAGGAGCCATCAAGCCTTACCGTGGCGACACAGTGGAACTCTCAATGAAAGCACCAATGTCGGTGTCAAAACCGGCGGATCTCGGGTAGGGGGTCCCGAACTGTGCGTCTAAGGCTAATGGTAAAAGGAGGTGGGGGGCACAATGTTTACCCAGGTTCGGGCCCTCTCTATGGAGGTAATACCCTACTTCCTGCTTGATTGATCTTGATGATATGAGTATTACAAGAGTTGATCTGCCACGAGATGGTAGAGGCTAAACCCTAGAAGCTAGCATATGATTATGATCGTAGAGGCTAAATCGTCTGCATCCGGAGGTCGGACATAGGTCCCTTGAAAATTATCCCAACTTCCAATTGAGTTTTCGGGGAGGCTTTTCAACCAGTGCCGAGCTGGTCCTTTCAACTTGAGGGGCAGGTATTTGATGGCGTGGAGATCATCTCCGCGAGCCATGTGGATGTGAAGAATAAAGTCCTCAACCCAAACCGTAGGGTCTGTCGTTCCGTCGTATGCCTCTATGTTTACGAGTTTGAATCCCTATGGAAATTCATGATCCAGCACCTCATTGGTGAAGCACAGGGGGTGTGCGGCACCCCTGTATTTGGATGTGTCATGGCATTCTGCTGACGGTTGTGGTGTTCAGTGTTGATTCCGATCTGGTATTCGATCAGTATAATCGTTTTGGTGGCCGTGATCCTGGGATGGAGTACGCTTCCTAGATCCATAGATGGACCTAGCCATACCCGCTTTTTTGTCCAGGTGCTCACATAAATCGTGTGCTGACTTGTGTGCGACGTCATTATCCGCCCTGTCGCGGCCACGGGGTGGTCGGTCTGGAGGATCGGCCGTATTATTTTTTGGCGGAATGGGCTCTATAGCCTCGTCGTCGAATTCAGCCAGCAGCTTGCGCTTTGGGTAGCTCTTTGTGTGGCGATCGCCACCGTATTTTTCTTCAGTGTCGAGCACTTTGTTCCATCTGCGGTTGAGCGTATCCCATGCGGCCTTAAGCCTTTGCTTCTGCTTCTTCAAGCTCCTCGCGGTGGCGATAAGCCTTCTATGGAGGTTCTCTTGTTCCAAGTGCCTTTTCGGGATGATGAGTGCATCGTCGTCCGGACTGTTCTCCTCTTCGGAGACATGTTTATGAGTTTTATCTCCGTTGTTGCTATGATCGGACAACGCCCCTGGACTATGTTCGGCGTCCCCTGGCTCATCCTGCTCCATCGCTGGGTCCATGGGGTCGTTGTTGCCTTTGGAGTCGACCACCTTCTTGCGCTGTTATCATTGTTTTTACTATGGCGGGATTTAGAGCGGCGCCGACGTCGTCACTTTGGTTGCTTCTCAAGAGGATTATCCTCCGTTGCGTCCTTCCGTTCCTCACCGTTTTTTTCTTTGGGTGTGTCCACCATGTATATATCGTATGATGAGGTGGCTGTCCAGCGCCCTTTTGGCGGTGGTTCCTGTTCTTCTCCGGCATCATCATTCATACCGTCGATGTCTTCGGAGTCGAAATCAAGCATGTCGGTTAAGTCATCGACAGTGGATATTAAGTGGGTGGTGGGTGGGGAACGAATTTCTTCATAGTCCACTTCCCACTCAAGCCGGACATATTTCGGCCAAGAGTCTCCTGACAGGGAGAGAGGCTTCAATGAATTTAGCACGTCGCCCAACACTACAAAAAAAGACACATCCGTGACATTTTGGGCCGAACAAAAAAATTTCTGTCACACATATGACACTTCTATGACGATAATTGTGACAAAACCCGGTATCATCATAGATGTGGTGGGCTCCTACTTCTATGACAAAAAATCATGACAGAAAATGGGCTTTTCATCTTGGGCGGGCCGGAGACGCAGCTGCATGACATTCTTTGGGCCGTCCATGACGGAAAAAACCGTGGTAGAAGCGAGGGGGAGGAAAATTTTGGGGAGTTGCCGGTTACGGTGGGAGGTCGGGGGTGGAGTGATGCGCGTTTCTCTCGTACGTACGCGCGTGTGTGTGAGGCGTTGGCTCTAACTGAAGCCGAGCGAGGCGTTGGGCTCTAACTGAACCTGAGCGATTGCACTGCAGGCTACGCGTTACTGAACCCGAGCGATCGATCGATGGCTGTTAACTGAACCCGATGGAGCGATTCCTTCACTACTGCTGCTAACTGAAGCCGATCGATGCTGCCTCTGGGATGAACAGTGAGCGTT
>NC_041389.1:451834930-451836751 GCF_002162155.2 Triticum dicoccoides | reverse complement strand
ACAGTGAGCGGTGGCGTTGCCTCTGGATGAACAGGAACCCGTGGTGTGGAGGGCTGGATGAACAGTAGATGATGATGGGGTGGACGTGGAGGGGTGGTTGAACAGGACCCCGTGGTGTGGAGGGCTGGATGAACAGTAGACGGTGGAGGGGTGGTTGAACAGTAGCCGGTGGAGTAGCGCGTGGTGGAGGCTGGATTAACAGGAGCCCGTGGAGGCTGGAGGAGGTCGACGGTAGCCCGTGGAGGCTGGAGGAGGTCGACGGTAGCCCGTGGAGGCTGGAGGAGGTCGACGGTGGAGATGAACAGTATCCTGTGGAGTCCCATTTTGCAATACGCCACACCCCTCCCCGCTGTTTCGACCGTAGCGCTCCAACACAAGTCCGTTTCATCCGTTTTGCGGTACGCCACACCCCTCCCGATGAACAGGACCCCCGTTTCAGCCGTAGTGCTCCAACACAAGTCCATTTCATCCATTTTGTGGTACGCCACACCCCTGCCGATCAATAGGACCGCCGTTTCGACCGTAGGAGGTCCGTTTCCTCCGTTTTGCGGTACGCCAGGCCCCTCCCGATCAACATGACCCTGTTTCGAACGTGGCCGGTCGAACACAAGGCCGTTTCCTCTGTTGTGCGGTACGCCAGGCCTCATTTCCATCGCCTGTTCCGTCCAAGCCCTCCCGATGAACACGACCATGCATTTCGTTCCGACCCAGCCGGTTGGCTCCCCATGAACACGACGACGACGCTGTTTCTCCGTTCCGACCCAGCCATGTACGTATGCACGATAGGCGTTAGAGACCCTGCCCGTATGTACGTACGTGGCCGTATTTTCTTTCTTGTACCCTCGCCGCTGTACGTACGTGTACATGCTACGTGCGCGCCTCTACTACGACACGTGCGCGCCTCTACATCTACAACACGTGCGCGCCCCTACATCGACCAGTATGTACGTACACGTTGGCGACCAGAATGACAACGCTATGTACGCTTTGACCAGGTGGGTCCCGACTGTCAGGCACTTCCTTGCGTGTGAAGATGTAGCTGGTGGGTCCCAGCAGTCAGGGGGGCGAATCGTTTTTTTGCCCGGACGCACTTCCTTGCGTGCGACGATGTAGCTGGTGGGTCCCAGCAGTCAGGGGGGCGAATCGTTTCTTTTTCGGACGCACTTCCTTGCGTGCGAAGATGCAATTGGTGGGTCCCAGCAGACAGGGGAAAACGTTTTTTTCGCTAAATATGGTGCCCCGTCCGGTGGGTCCCCGCTGTCAGGTGGAGGAATAATCATTTTGCACGTAATAAGGAGGCACTTCATTGCTGCGGTCGTGGACCCAGCTGTCAGCCTCTCCACATACAGTCCACGTCCGATGGAAGCCATTCCTTGACCACGTTGACCACGCCGCGCCGAGAGCACCAGGGCGGTGGACGATGACGAGGCCTAGGAAGGGGACGGCGCGGAGCCGGGGAAGACGCGACAGTGGATGCCCACGCGTAGAGGAGTATGAGGGTTCACTCGTTCGGCTGCGGTGTGAGGCTGCCGTCGCTGCAGAATAACAGGGGGTGTGGGTGCGTAGAGGGATGCCCTGGCCAGCGGTGGGAGTAGTAGGGGGCGGTGAGGCCTCCACGGCATCACAGCCGGCCACGGGCGGCAGGAGCAGGAGGCATGATCGGCGCTGCTTTGGGCGGCTGGAGCAATAAGACCAGAGGTTTAAGAAGCACTACGGCCGTTGGATGGACACCATACGGTCACTGGAGCTAGAATCGTTCATATATTAACTAAAGTTGACAAAGGCCTCCATCCCAGTCAACATAGTAGGCCCACAAGTCAG
>NC_041389.1:451808700-451834369 GCF_002162155.2 Triticum dicoccoides | reverse complement strand
GGGAAACGTTTTTTTCGCGAAATACTGGTGACCCGTCCGGTGGGTCCCTTCTGTCAGGTGGAGGAATAATTATTTTCCGCGTAATAAGGAGGCACTTCCTTGCGGCCGCCTGGACCCAGCTGTCAGCCTCTCCACATACAGTACTCTTCCGATGGAAGTCGGTCGTTGACCATGTTGACCACGCCGCACCGAGAGCACCAGGGCGGTGGTCTGGACGATGGCGAGGCCTAGGAATGGGACGACACGGAGCCGGGGAAGACGCAGCAGTGGTAGCCCGAGCGGAGAGGAGTACGAGGGTTCACTGGTTCGGCTGCCGTCGCCGCAGAATAACAGGGGGTGTGGGTGAGTAGAGGGATGGCCTGGCCAGCGGTTGGAGTAGTACGGGGCGGTGAGGCCTCCACGGCATCACAGCCGGCCACGGGAGGCAGGAGCACGCGACACGACCGGCGCTACTTTGGGCGGCTGGAGCAAGAAGACCAGAGGTTAAAGAAGCACTACGACCGTTGGATGGACATCGTACGATCACTGCAGCTAGAATCGTTTATATTGACTAAGTTGACAAAGCCCTTGGTACGCGTCAACTTAGTAGGCCCACAGCTCGGATTTGGCAGAGAACATATAGCCTAGCCTATTTGTGATTTGTAAGAATGTACAACCCATTTTTCAATTCTAATGGAATTTACTATAGCCCATTTACGGGGTTGTTAAAAGTACAGCCCAACTTCTAGGTAGGACAACGATTAATAATTTCAAACAACCGCTCAAAATAGAATTAAAAAAAATCCCACATTTTGATGGGATCCGAAATATTTTTATCCAAAATTTCTAGTCAGGTTAAATATAATTTCAAAATAAAGTTGTATCAGGTTAAAATCCAACGAAATATTGCGCGCGCAACAAGTAATGAAATTAAAATGTCTAAATTCCAAAAATAATATATTTTTCAAACTAATGACGTGTTTGGTGCATAGTAATTGCCCAGTTATTATAATTACATCCCATTTATTATTTCTTAAAGTCCATTTTCTTGTTAAGCCTAATGCATACCTCCTAGGAAACTTTGCAGCCCCAGCAGGGCGGATAACAAGTTGACCCGGATATTGTGTACAACTGTCGGCCCAGTTGCATTGCTGATGTTGAAAAAAAAAGGCCTGTGTAGTACAGTACAACCTAACATGGTTACTCATCCCACATTCACGGACGCGGGAAAGGCCCAAACAAGGCTTCTGTACAACTTTTTGAAGTCACTGAGCTCAATTAATAACTTAAGGAAAAAGTTAGATTACAGTGGAACCTAATTAAAAGCTGTCACGAGCAAATAAATAATTCAACGGGTCCCACTTGTACATGTGCGTGTGTGTGTGTGTGAGAGAGAGAGAGAGATAGAGAGAGAGAGACCCATTGGTCGCTCGTAAATACATCTTTCAACCATATGCATTGCTGATGCTCAGTAAAAACTTATATAGTTGACACAATCATATAGAACATCATAGCACACTGAACTTGCATACAAAAATTTCACGCAGGCGGCACAATCAGGATGGAAGCAGTGGATCGCTACGGGAAGGGCTATGTTGAAACCAACGAAGTCGTACATAACGGTTCATCGTCTTTATAAATGACGGGGAAATTGATAAGCTCGTTCATGGACTCGTTGTTCCAAGCACGTCGAGCCATGCTGTGGAAGGTAAGGTTTGTTAAAAACTCAATCTCAGAGGGCACCGAGCCCCATCTTGGGTGCCACCGATCAAAGCTCACCAGCGTGCCATCGCAGAACAAACGCCGGGAAGATTCGAACACACGACTACAGTCGAAAGTTGTTCGGAACTGACGAAGAAATCAGCCGGTGGCGGACAAACTTCAACGAGCAAGTCACTTATTTGGATGCTGTGCGCAATGCCAAGAGCTTTGACAAGGTCGTTCGGCGAGACGGGAGGCCGGTCGCCGTTGATGGTTACCATCAGCACTTTGCCGGCAAACTAGTCATCAAGCACTGCCATGCCACTGTTGAGCGATAGCACGCAGCGACCGAAGGCAGGAAGGACCTCAGGATCTCCAGCTCGGAGAGCCGCGTTGACCGGTGACATGATAGTGCGCTTGAGTACAGGGAGTATAGGAGGGGGATTTGGGGGAATTGGAGTAGGAATCGAGATTCCAGAGGAGGGGGAGGGGCGGGAGACTGGGGATGAAAAGGTAGCATGAATTTCGAGCATGCGCCAATATGCTCTCGGCGCGCAAGCGCACGAAAACACCGGTGGCGCCCACATGTCAGCCTAAGAGTCCTTATTCTTTCTTTTTTGGAGAGCCTGACCTTTTTTTTCAGGATCTTTTGAGAGCCTGGCCCGAGAGTCATAATTGACCTGTTTGGGCATTGCGTTACTACTCGGCCCATATTCAACGACACCTCACTGGCCCAAACAAGTGTACATCATCGAAAAGACAGTGAGCTCAAATTATATAACTTGAAAAAAGGAGATATACTCTGAAGACCGGAGAATGGTGATGCCCTCATTTAGCCCACCAGTAGTTCGAGACAATAAACAGTTCAAAACAACGATATATACAACATTCAAACACTGACTAGTGACTACTACTGACATAAACAGCAAGACATGATAGTTCATAAGAAGTCTTGCTACACCACCAAAACGTACCCATCTGCAGCACTCAGACTCTCGTGATCCAGATGAGAATGACATTCTAAACATAAGCAACTATTACATAGAAAGAGTGACATAGACGAGGATGACCAAATGACAAGGAATATGCATAACAAAAGAAAGAACTACCCATCCAGAACCAGCAGCAAATACAACAAAGTCATTCGAAGAGATGATCCAACACCATCATAATTTGCAGCCCCACTTCAGCGACCAGTGATCCGGAGACACCAGTACTCCACCCTTTCGATGCAACAGCCCAATTACCTATCAACCTGAAGGCTTGAACCACATCACTACCTATCGTAATTGAGACATCCAAGGATCAAAGTTAATCCGGATGCCTTTGGCATTCTCACCTTCTTTTGGCTGCAGGCTGCATCGTTGACAATCAGGGGAGTATGCTCCCGAACTCCTAGGGCTCGCCGTGTAGACACAGTTTTCCATAGCAAACAGAGCTTCTCTGCCATCAAGGTCCTTGCCAATGGTGATCTCCTGGTTAATCAGATAATTGAGTCCAAGAAACAGAGAGTGTGAACCAAGGATGTTTACCCGCCTCCAACTAAAAAATCCTAAAGGCCCCAACAAGCTGGTATCCTGCTCATAGACGTAACAGCCACTGTCCGGATACTCACTTATTACACGGTGCTTGTATACAGTGGGGTTTTGGCAATATAACTTTTCCGGCTCATGTGTCCGAATGATCATCAGTCTTTTGCCGTCGTCTGATCGAGCGAGGAACCAGTTGTGCTTCCCTGTTTTTGGCAAAGGTGGTGTAATTACAAAGGGTAGTAACTGTAGGGACACTGCATCATATCAAAAAGGACATGCATTGTTAATGTAAGATCAGCATTGTTCAGAGTATGAGTAGGATAATGCAAGAAACAACATTGATATGTCCCTGTTAGAACTGGGAGTAAAATACAGGGAAATATATACTGGGTTCGAAAATATAGAAGTGCCATGCATGGTTATACTCATGTTATCTCGCAATCGATTCTTCACAGGAAACTACCATGTCATGCATGTTATGTAATCATGTTCTGTCCTCACAAACAAATTCTTCAAGGTAACTAACAGACCATGCATTGTTATATACTCGTGTTTTGTGGGCAAAAATTTTGTGAGGATATTATTCTAGTCATTGATTGCTGAAGGGCGAATATAGGTATGTACACATGGTAAGCATTGCAGGATTTCACTACTTCCAAATATAGAGTTCTCCATATGCACATTTACTTCCCTAATGTATGGTTAGATGAAACCAAAAGTGCGGTGCATGTTTCTACATCATGAAAATGAGGAAACTAACATGGCCATTGATACACACTCATATTTAGTAGTAGTATATAAATTACTGTAAAATAAGGATAATATCCATATATTCCTAACCATTTGATTATTCAGGGTACAAATTGGCTGTAATGACATGGTCACAATCGCATGAATTAACTCATTCCAAATATAGCTGATTTACGGCGTCTCTAATATATTGCCATAGTTCTACTCAAATTCCGCTTAAACAGGGATATGCCAATCATCACAAAAAGTTCAAACAGTGTCATGGCGTCATCATTAACATGAGACGGAAACAACTTACACGCGCCGTCCCAGCAATATGTGGTGCCATCTGCTTTGTCGATCACGTAGATGATGCCATTGTGTTCAATAGCATCACAGAAGTGTGTATCAGCTTTGACGATGATCCACTGCGAGTTGGGTTCTATCCAGCTAAAGAAGGCACCGACGCAAAGATAGGCGAGTCCGCGGTCGAACAAGGCAATTAGCTTGAAGTCTGCATAATTTTCATGTCGTGTGGGCACTTGGCAGATTACAATCTTCTGCAAAACAAGGTCCGTCCAACTGACGTGGTAATCTAGATGAGTTGGACCACGATGGTAATACTCTATATAATCCAACAGAGGAAGGATAATCTCATGGGAGGTCTGGAAGTTCACGAGCACCAACTTTTCACCGTCTTCTCTGAAGGCGGCCATCTAGTGGGAGTTCATGCCGACCCAGTACATATCTGCCAAGAAGTTTCGGGCGATGGTGATCGGATCGATGTCGAGGGAAATGATGTACGGCGACACACTACATAGCTGCAAAGAAGTTTCGGCTAATGGAGATTGGATTGAAGTCGAGGGTCATCATGCACGCCTCTGTATCATGGTGAGCCGATCTCGCAAGACCAGATAGCAGCAAGCAGGGTGTCTTGAAAATCTTAGGCCTCGCTTCGACGATGGCCGTGTGCATGTCCCTCAAGCATGCAGCCAGCCGCAGGGTGGTCAACATATCCATACACGAACAACAGAGGTCGAGGATCTCACTGGGGAGATTGCTCCATTCGCGGCTCATATGGATGCTGTGCGGTTCGCGTTCGACCATGGTGGAGTTTGGAAGGGGGCTTGATTTATGGGGGAGAAGGATGTCGGTGCTGCAGCGGCTAGCGAGCGAATAGTGGTACTGGGGGAGGCGAGTGAGGCGACGGTACATGGGGGCACAGTGAGATGGAGACGGAGACGGAGACGGAGAAGGAGATGGAGATGGAGTGGTGCTATAGGAGCGGAGAGGGAGACGAGGCGAGGCGCCAATGTGCTGTACAACGGCGGTGACAGACTGCACAATGCACAGGGTGAGGCTGACTTTGGTAACCCGAACACGCCGCCTCGCCTGGACTAGTGTCAGGCGCAGGGTGTTGTCACTTCACTGTGAGGACCGGATGAATAGTATTTTTGTTGGAAATATGCCCTAGAGGCAATAATAAAATGGTTATTATTATATTTCTTTGTTCATGATAATTGTCTATTATTCATGCTATAATTGTATTATCCGGAAATCGTAATACACGTGTGAATACATAGACCACAACATGTCCCTAGTGAGCCTCTAGTTGACTAGCTCGTTGATCAATAGATAGTCATGGCTTCCTGACTATGGACATTGGATGTCATTGATAACGGGATCACATCATTAGGAGAATGATGTGATGGACAAGACCCAATCCTAAGCATAGCTCAAAGATCGTGTAGTTCGTTTAGCTAGAGCTTTTCCAAATGTCGAGTACCATTTCCTTAGACCATGAGATTGTGCAACTCCCGGATACCGTAGGAGTGCTTTGGGTGTGCCAAACGTCACAACGTAACTGGGTGACTATAAAGGTGCACTACGGGTATCTCCGAAAGTGTCTGTTGGGTTGGCACGAATCGAGACTGGGATTTGTCACTCCGTATGACGGAGAGGTATCTCTGGGCCCACTCGGTAAAGCATCATCGTAATGAGCTCAATGTGACCAAGTGTCTGGTCACGGGATCATGCATTACGGTACGAGTAAAGTGACTTGCCGGTAACAAGATTAAACGAGGTATTGGGATACCGACGATCGAGTCTCGGGCAAGTAACGTACCGATTGACAAAGGGAATTGTATATGGGGTTGCTTAAATCCTCGACATCATGGTTTATCCGATGAGATCATCAAGGAGCATGTGGGAGCCAACATGGGTATCCAGATCCCGCTGTTGGTTATTGACCGAAGAGGCGTCTCAGTCATGTCTGCATGTCTCCCGAACCCGTAGGGTCTACACACTTAAGGTTCGGTGACGCTAGGGTTGTAGAGATATGAGTATGCAGTAAACCGAAATTTGTTCGGAGTCCCGGATGAGATCCCGGACGTCACGAGGAGTTTCAGAATGGTCCGGAGGTAAAGAATTATATATAGGAAG
This sequence comes from Triticum dicoccoides, assembly GCF_002162155.2. Lineage (NCBI taxonomy): Eukaryota > Viridiplantae > Streptophyta > Magnoliopsida > Poales > Poaceae > Triticum > Triticum dicoccoides. The sequence goes on along the minus strand of NC_041389.1, from coordinate 451,827,986 downwards.
TCAAGTTTCGGCCATCGAGAAAGTTTCGGGGGTCACCGGTATTGTACCGGGACCACCGGAAGGGTCCCGGGGGTCCACCGGGTGGGGCCACCTATCCCGAAGGGCCTCATGGGCTGAAGTGGGAGGGGAACCAGCCCCCGGTGGGCTGGTGCGCCCCCCCTTGGGCCTCCCCTGCGCCTAGGGTTGGAAACCCTAGGGGTGGGGGGCACCTCCACTTGCCTTGGGGGGGCAAGGCACCCCCTTGGCCGCCGCCCTCCCTCCTAGGGCCGCCCCCTAGGGGCCCTATATAAAGAGGGGGGAGGAAGGGCAGCCGCACCCATGCACTTGGCGCCTCCCTTCCCCCTTGCTACACCTTTCCCTCTCGCAGACGCTTGGCGAAGCCCTGCCGGGATCCCTGCTGCATCCACCACCACATCGTCATGTTGCTGGATCTTCATCAACCTCTCCTTTCCCCTTGCTAGATCAAGAAGGAGGAGACGTCTCCCTGACCGTACGTGTGTTGAACGCGGAGGTGCCGTCCGTTCGGCGCTAGGATCTCCGGTGATTTGGATCACGACGAGTACGACTCCCTCAACCCCGTTCTCTTGAACGCTTCCGCTCGATCTACAAGGGTATGTAGATGCACTCCTCTCTCTCGTTGCTAGATGAACTCATAGATTGATCTTGGTGAAACTGTAGGAAATTTTTTATTTTGTGCAACGTTCCCCAACAGTGGCATCATGAGCTAGGTCTATGCGTAGTTCTCTTTGCATGAGTAGAACACAAATCTGTTGTGGGCGTAGATGTTGTCAAATTTCTTGCCACTACTAGTCTTATTTTGCTTCAGCAGTATTGTGGGATGAAGTGGCTCGGACCGACCTTACACGTACGCTTACGTGAGACAAGTTCCACCGACTGACATGCACTAGCTGCATAAGGTGGCTAGCGGGTGTCTGTCTCTCCCACTTTAGTTGGAGGGGATTCGATGAAAAGGGTCCTTATGAAGGGTAAATAGAAGTTGACAAATCACATTGTGGCTTTTACGTAGGTAAGAAAACGTTCTTGCTAGAACCCTATTGCAGCCACGTAAAACATGCAACAACAATTAGAGGACATCTAACTTGTTTTTGCAGCATATGATTTGTGATGTGATATGGCCAAAAATTGTGATGAATGATGAATTATATATTGTGATGTATGAGATCATGTTCTCATAATAGGAATCACGACTTGCATGTAGATGAGTATGACAACCGGCAGGAGCCATAGGAGTTGTCTTAATTATTGTATGACCTGCGTGTCAATAATTTAACGCCATGTAATTACTTTACTTTATTGCTAAACCGTTAGCCATAGTAGTAGAAGTAATAGTTGGTGAGCAACTTCATGGAGACACGATGATGGAGATCATGATGATGGAGATCATGGTGTATGTCGGTGACGAAGATGATCATGGAGCCCCGAAGATGGAGATCAAAGGAGCTATATGATATTGGCCATATCATGTCACTGTTTAATTGCATGTGATGTTTATTATGTTTATGCATCTTGTTTACTAAGAACGACGGTAGTAAATAAGATGATCCCTATAATAATTTCAAGAAAGTGTTCCCCCTAACTGTGCACTGTTGCGAAAGTTCGTCGTTTCGAAGCACCAAGTGATGATCGGGTGTGATAGATTCTAACGTTCACATACAACGAGTGTAAGACAGATTTACACATGCAAAACACTTAGGTTAACTTGACGAGCCTAGCATGTACACACATGGCCTCGGAACACAAGAGACCGAAAGGTCGAACATGAGTTGTATGGAAGATACGATCAACATGGAGATGTTCACCGATGATGACTAGTCCGTCTCACGTGATGATCGGACACGGCCTAGTCGACTCGGATCATGTATCACTTAGATGACTAGAGGGATGTCTAATCTGAGTGGGAGTTCATTAAATAATTTGATCAGATGAACTTAATTATCATGAACTTAGTCTAAAAACCTTTGCAAATATGTCTTGTAGATCAAATGGCCAACGCTCATGTCCACCTCAACTTCAACGCGTTCCTAGAGAAAACCAAGCTGAAAGATGATGGCAGCAACTATACGGACTAGGTCCGGAACCTGAGGATCATCCTCATAGCTGCAAAGAAAGATTATGTCTTAGAAGCACCGCTAGGTGAAGCTCCCATCCCAGAGAACCAAGACGTCATGAACGCTTGGCCGTCTCGTGCTGATGATTACTCCCTCGTTCAGTGCGGCATGATTTACAGCTTAGAACCGGGGCTCCAAAAGCGTTTTGAACAACACGGAGCATACGAGATGTTCGAAGAGCTGAAAATGGTTTTCCAAGCTCATGCCCGGGTCGAGAGATATGAAGTCTCCGACAAGTTCTTCAGCTCTAAGATGGAGGAAAATAGTTCTGTCAGTGAGCACATACTCAAAATGTCTGGGTTGCACAACCGCTTGACTCAGCTCGGAGTTAATCTCCCGGATGACGCGGTTATTGACAGAATCCTTCAGTCGCTTCCACCGAGCTACAAGAGCTTTGTGATGAACTTCAATATGCAGGGGATGGAAAAGAATATTCCTGAAGTATATTCAATGCTGAAATCAGCAGAGGTAGAGATCAAAAAGGAACATCAAGTGTTGATGGTGAATAAAACCACTAAGTTCAAGAAAGGCAAGGTTAAGAAGAACTTCAAGAAGGACGGCAAGGAAGTTGCCGTGCCCGGTAAGCCAGCTGCCAGGAAGAAATCAAAGAATGGACCCAAGCCTGAGACTGAGTGCTTTTATTGCAAAGGGAAGGGTCACCGGAAGCGGAACTGCCCCAAATACTTAGCGGACAAGAAGGCCGGCAACACTAAAGGTATATGTGATATACATGTAATTGATGTGTACCTTACCAGTGCTCGCAGTAGCTCCTGGGTATTTGATACCGGTGCCGTTGCTCATATTTGTAACGCAAAGCAGGAGCTGCGGAATAAGCGGAGACTGGCGAAGGACGAGGTGACAATGCGCGTCGGGAATGGTTCCAGAGTCGATGTGATCGCCGTCGGCACACTACCTCTACATTTACCTACATGATTAGTTTTAAACCTCAATAATTGTTATTTAGTGCCAGCTTTGAGCATGAACATTGTATCTGGATCTTGTTTAATACGAGATGGCTACTCATTTAAATCCAAGAATAATGGTTGTTCTATTTATATGAGAGATATGTTTTATGGTCATGCCCCGATGGTCAATGGTTTATTCTTAATGAATCTCGAACAGGATGTTACACATATTCATAGCGTGAATACCAAAAGATGTAAAGTTGAAACGATAGTCCCACATACTTGTGGCACTGCCGCCTTGGTCACATTGGTGTCAAGCGCATGAAGAAGCTCCATGATGATGGACTTTTAGAGTCTCTCGATTATGAATCATTTGACACATGCGAACCATGCCTCATGGGAAAAATGACCTAGACTCCATTCTCCGGAACAATGGAGCGAGCAACCAACTTATTGGAAATCATACATACTGATGTGTGCGGTCCAATGAGCATTGAGGCTCGCGGAGGATATCGTTATGTTCTCACTCTCACTGATGACTTAAGTAGATATGGGTATGTCTACCTGATGAAACACAAGTTTGAGACCTTTGAAAAGTTCAAGGAATTTCAGAATGAGGTAGAGAATCAACGTGACTGAAAAATAAAGTTCTTACGATCAGATCGTGGAGGAGAATACTTAAGTCACGAATTTGGTACGCACTTAAGGAAATGTGGAATCGTTTCACAACTCACACCGCCTGGAACACCTCAGCGTAACGGTGTGTCCGAACGTCGTAATCACACTTTATTAGATATGGTGCGATCTATGATGTCTCCTACGTATTTACCGCTATCTTTTTGGGGATACGCTCTAGAGACACCTACATTCACTTTAAATAGGGCACCGTCTAAATCCGTTGAGACGACACCGTATGAATTATGGTTTGGGAAGAAACCTAAGCTGTCGTTTCTGAAAGTTTGGGGATGCGATGCTTATGTCAAGAAACTTCAACCTGAAAAGCTCGAACCCAAGTCAGAAAAATGCGTCTTCATAGGATACCGTAAGGAAACCATTGGGTATACCTTCTACCTTAGATCTGAAGGTAAGATCTTTGTTGCCAAGAATTGGTCCTTTCTGGAGAAAGAGTTTCTCTCGAGAGAAGTAAGTGGGAGGAAAGTGGAACTTGATGAAGTACTACCTCTTGAACCGGTAAGTAGCGCAACTCAGGAAGATGTTCCTGTGGTGCCTACACCGACTGGAGAGGAAATTAATGATGATGATCAAGGTACTTCGGATCAAGTTGCTACTAAACTTTGTAGGTCCACAAGGACACGTTCCACACCAAAGTGGTATGGCAACCCTGTCCTGGAAATCATGTTGTTAGACAACGGTGAACCTTTGAACTATGAAGAAGCGATGGTGGGCCCAGATTACAACAAATGGCTTGAAGCCATGCAATCCGAGATAGAATCCATGTATGAAAACAAAGTATGGACTTTGACAGACTTGCCCAATGATCGGCGAGCGATAGAAAACAAATGGATCTTTAAGAAGAAGACGAACGCGGGTGGTAATGTTACCATCTATACAGCTAGACTTGTCGCTCAGTGTTATCGGCAAGTTCAAGGGGTTGACTACGATGAGACTTTCTCTCCCGTAGCGATGCTGAAGTCCGTCTGAATCATGTTAGCAATTGCCGCATACTATGATTATGAGATATGGTAGATGGACGTCAAAACGGCATTCCTTAACAGTTATCTTAAGGAAGAACTGTACATGATGCACCCGGAAGGTTTTGTCGATCTTAAGAATGCTAACAAGGTATGCAAGCTAAAGCGATCCATTTATGGGCTGGTGCAAGCATCTCGGAGTTGGAGCATTCGCTTTGATGAGATGATCAAAGCATTTGGGTTTATGCAGACTTATGGAGAAGCCTGCGTTTACAAGAAAGTGAGTGGGAGCTCTGTAACATTTCTCATATTATATGTAGATGACATACTTTTGATGGGAAATGATATAGAACTTTTGGACAGCATTAAGGCCCACTTGAATAAGTGTTTTTCAATGAAAGACCTTGGAGAAGCTGCTTACATACTAGGCATCAAGATCTATAGGGATAGATCGAGACGCCTCATAAGTCTTTTACAAAGCACATACCTTGACAAGATATTGAAGAAGTTCAATATGGATCAGTCCAAGAAAGGGTTCTTACCTGTATTGCAAGGTGTGAGATTGAGCTCGGCTCAATGCCCGACCACGGCAGATGATAAAGAAGAGATGAGTGTCATCCCCTATGACTCAGCCATAGGATCTATTATGTATGCCCAGTTATGTCACAGACCCAATGTAAACCTTGTCGTAAGTTTGGTTGGAAGGTACCAAAGTAATCCCGGCAAGGAACACTGGACAGCGATCAAGAATATCCTGAAGTACCTGACAAGGACAAAGGACATGTTTCTCGTTTATGGAGGTGACGAAGAGCTCATCGTAAAGGGTTACATCGACGCTAGCTTCGACACAGATCTGGATGACTCTAAGTCTCAAACCGGATACGTGTATATTTTGAATGGTGGGACAGTAAGCTGGTGCAGTTGCAAGCAAAGCATCGTGGCAGGATCTACATGTGAAGCGGAGTACATGGCAGCCTCGGAGGTAGCGCATGAAGCAGTCTGGGTGAAGGAGTTCATCAACGACCTAGGAGTCATACCCAATGCGTCGGGGCCGATCAAACTCTTCTGTGACAACACTGGAGCTATTGCACTTGCCAAGGAGCCCAGGTTTCACAAGAAGACCAGGCACATCAAGCGTCGCTTCAACTCCATACGTGAAAATGTTCAAGATGGAGACATAGATATTTTTAAAGTACATACAGACCTGAATGTGGCAGATCCGTTGACTAAACCTCTCCCTAGGGAAAAACATGATCAACACCAGAATTCCGTGGGTGTTCGATTCATCACAATGTAACTAGATTATTGAACTCTAGTGCAAGTGGGAGACTGTTGGAAATATGCCCTAGAGGCAATAATAAAATGGTTATTATTATATTTCTTTGTTCATGATAATTGTCTGTTATTCATGCTATAATTGTATTATCCGGAAATCGTAATACACGTGTGAATACATAGACCACAACATGTCCCTAGTGAGCCTCTAGTTGACTAGCTGGTTGATCAACAGATAGTCATGGCTTCCTGACTATGGACATTGGATGTCATTGATAACGGGATCACATCATTAGGAGAATGATGTGATGGACAAGACCCAATCCTAAGCATAGCTCAAAGATCGTGTAGTTCGTTTAGCTAGAACTTTTCCAAATGTCAAGTATCATTTCCTTAGACCATGAGATTGTGCAAATCCTGGATACCGTAGGAGTGCTTTGGGTGTGCCAAACATCACAACGTAACTGGGTGACTATAAAGGTGCACTACGGGTATCTCCGAAAGTGTCTATTGGGTTGGCACGAATCGAGACTGGGATTTGTCACTCCGTATGACGGAGAGGTATCTCTGGGTCCACTCGGTAATGCATCATCATAATGAGCTCAATGTGACCAAGTGTCTGGTCACGGGATCATGCATTATGGTACGAGTAAAGTGACTTGCCGGTAACGAGATTAAACGAGGTATTGGGATACTGATGATCGAGTCTCGGGCAAGTAACGTACCGATTGACAAAGGGAGTTGTATACGGGGTTGCTTAAATCCTCGACATCGTGGTTCATCCGATGAGATCATCGAGGAGCATGTGGGAGCCAACATGGGTATCCAGATCCCGATGTTGGTTATTGACCGGAGAGGCGTCTCGGTCATGTCTGCATGTCTCCCGAACCCATAGGGTCTACACACTTAAGGTTCGGTGACGCTAGGGTTGTAGAGATATGAGTATGCAGTAAACCAAAAGTTGTTCGGAGTCCCGGATGAGATCCCGGACGTCACGAGGAGTTTCGGAATGGTCCGGAGGTAAAGGATTATATATAGGAAGTCAAGTTTCGGCCATCGGGAAAGGTTCGGGGGTCACTGGTATTGTACCTGGACCACCGGAAGGGTCCCAGGGGTCCACCGGGTGGGGCCACCTATCCCGGAGGGCCCCATGGGCTGAAGTGGGAGGGGAACCAGCCCCTGGTGGGCTGGTGCGCCCCCGTTGCCCCTCCTGCGCCTAGGGTTGGAAACCCTAGGGGTGGGGGGCGCCTCCACTTGCCTTGGGGGGCAAGGCACCCCCTTGGCCGCCGACCCCCTTGGAGATTGCATCTCCTAGGGCCGGCGCCCCCCCTAGGGGTCCTATATAAAGAGGGGGGAGGGAGGGCAGCCACACCCATGCACTTGGCGCCTCCCTTCCCCCTTGCTACACCTCTCCCTCTCGCAGACGCTTTGCGAAGCCCTGCCGGGATCCCTGCTGCATCCACCACCACGCTGTCGTGCTGCTGGATCTTCATCAACCTCTCCTTTTCCCTTGCTGGATCAAGAAGAAAGAGACATCTCCCTGACCGTACGTGTGTTGAATGCGGAGGTGCCGTCCGTTCGGCGCTAGGATCTCCGGTGATTTGGATCACGACGAGTACGACTCCCTCAACCCCGTTCTCTTGAACGCTTCCGCTCGATCTACAAGGGTATGTAGATGCACTCCTCTCTCTCTCGTTGCTTGATGAACTCATAGATTGATCTTGGTGAAACCATAGGAAAATTTTTATTTTCTGCAACGTTCCCCAACAATTTTGACCATCAAGTGTACCATAGTTGTACTACTACTACTAGTAGTAGGAACATGAGTGCTCCAGTATTGTATAGCGGAAATAGGTCTCCCGTGCTAGCATGCTTGATCACTTCGTTGTTCAGGTATCATCCATATTGCGAGCAAATCCAAATTCTCGTGCATGCCCAATCAACGCCCTGCCGCGATGCATGTAGTGGTCGTTCTGGTGCATCAAGGACGGCATGCAAATCGTTCCACACTTGAGAAGAGGAAAAATGGAAAGGTAGAATGCGGCAGCAGAGGAAGAGAACGCTGGCTAACGAGGCTAGGAGGGGATCGAGGAGGAAGTTAATGCACCACGCCTAAAGGTTTTGGGAAAACCTGATTTTCATAAGGTGACTTATACTCACCTAAACGGAGGGAGTATTCCTTAACCAGAGAATGTTGTGTCTCCCACTCACGGGCTCAAAAAAAAGCTACGACACATTTTCTTATCTGTTTGCATAGGTCCCACCTATCAGGAAGGATGGGCACGTACACGAACAGGTACGACTCCTCAGTCTACCCGCATAGCCTTTTCGTTTAGTCTACCTAGCCGTCTAATCAACTGCCTGCGCGCCACTTCTCCATTTACTTCTCCATCGGGAACCGATTCGCCTCGGCTCCTTCACCTCCCCTTCGTCTTCATTTGCATCCAAACCCCACTGTGTTCACATTGTTTTAACCTCTTCAAATAATCATCTACTACTTCAGTTAGACTAGCCATCTAATCCTAATTCTTCAAACCATAGCCCTCCGTTCCAGCGGTTCCAAATGGCGAAAGAGATCGAGATGCAGGTTTTTAGCGTCCAACATGTCCTCGTCGAAGGCTAGATGTGCATAGTTGCCACCGTCACCGTCCACCCAAGGGTTGTTCTGTAGTGGATTAACAATGTATCCAACTCCCTCAAAAAGGTAGAGACGAGGGTCATCGGTCTCGACGCAGAGTACACGGAGCGTGCCCCTGGGAAGATCCAGTGCGCCGCCGTCCTTCAGCTGTGCCTCGAAGATGATGTTTTGGTGTACCACATCATACACTCGCCCTCCAACTAGGTGAGCTTCACGATTTCTTGTTTTGGGAGGATGTATACTTCTGTGGGGCAGCCATCGAAGGGGACAAACAGAAGCTGGAGCTGTACAACCTTGATTTGAAAAGCATCACTGGCCTACAAACCAGAATCAAAATTCCTGTAGAAGATTGTGCTAAACAGACACCATCCCTATTCGACGTAGTGCTCGGTACAAATCTTCAAAAGGGTGACGAGACGGTGGCATTAAGGTCGTCTGGATGGGAGAATTATCCCTTGACGTACGAGATAAAATATGCTGCCCTCGATGCCCGTGTGAGTTTCGAGATAGCTGCAAGGTCCAAAGAGCTTGTTGCAAAGCCGTCTCCCACAGAGAATGAGAACAAGAAGAAGAAGAAGAAAACTCTGCACAAGCAGGAGGGCATTATGGATGGATGAACTATTTCCTCTCTTGTAAAAAAAATTATTCCCTCTCGGTGTATATTGATATAGATGGACTATTTCGATGGTGTGCATGTCTTTGGAACAGAGTAGTAGCGTGGGTCCGCTTGACTATAAGGTATTATTTATCCGCATATATAGCTTTCTCTGCTACTCCTTCTAGTGATCAGTATACAGTGCATGTGTCCGTAGACATGACAGCTTGTCCATGGAAGTTCAACTACGGCGACCATCATGTTTCATCTCGCGATTCCCACGACGCCTCTCCAACCCACGGCACCACGCCCCCCGACGTGCGCCTCACCCCTCTCGGCCGCACCGCCCCTCTGCCTTTGTGTGCATGACATGTGGGCCACCTAAAATGCGGCGAGCATCAAGTTTCTACCACAACCACCCGCGATTCCCACGATGCCGCTCGAATCCATGAAACCGCACGTCCCCCAACCTGCGGCTCACCCCTCTTGGCCCCACTGCCCCTCTGCCTTCGGGAGCATTACATGTGGACCAGTCACCTATCAGGTCTGCATGTTATTGACTCAAAGGTAGGTGTAGTAAGGCGCTGAAGCTCAGTCCCGACGGCCCTGAGAGGGAAATGTAACTCCTGCGCCAGGGCTTGTGGTGCTCCCGCAGCATGAACTCGTGCCAAACTCGAGATTTGTTTCTTTACTATACATGCACGCAACAATTTAATGGACATTGTAATCTCAACATGTGATGGGGAGCTCTAAATTTGAATTTGAAACTTATAAAATGAAAAGATTCAAAACAAATAAACTGGGAGAGAGGGAGTATATCGTATTATGTGTCCCATACAAAATAAGTCCCCTGGTTTGTCACCACGAAGATTCGGTTAGAAAGGAGCACAACGTCTTCCTACTCGTACGGCAACAAATCGGCCGCAGACAGCATGGTCCGCCTTTGACCGCCATGTGCAAGGTTCGTGCTATCTTTTATTCAATCTCATCGTGGTTCCATCGTACCAATTCATGCGGTGGCCCGTTGCATGGCTGATCCCAATGTTGGACAAAGGTTCTACGGGAACGGTGTCACCATTGTAAATGTTGTGCAAATTGATGTTGGTACCCTCCCGTACATATGCTAGCCAATCTCCACTCGCACCGAGCCTAGCCTGTGAAATAGTGGGCAGCGGGAGAATTAGGAAATGGACACGGAAGTTGTCTTTAGAATGCATTTACTACGTGATCAAACTCATCTTACCTGCTCATCGGAGGAAATCCGAGTGCCCCTCGACGTTGGCATCTCAAGGGGCGTCAACTTGCAACTACGGCCACGCCGCGCTGGAGAGACCCCCAAGGAAACATCCTCGTGCGTTCCATGGAACATCAAGATGCATTTGTATGAGTAGTTTATCTTGTAAGAGAAAAGGATGAACGATGGAAGGCCTCTAGAGATAGAGATGGACACTACTACTACCAATGTGCTCGCCCGAGCGTTGCAATGGATCCAAACTAGTAGAATAATACTTGTTCATGTGCTTGAAATATAAACACTCTAGTTTTGATACACATGTGTCAGCAGACACGACAACTTGTCCATGGAAGTTGAACCACGACGACCATCACGTTTCTTGTTTCTACCACTGCCACACCCACACGCAATTCCCACGACGCCGCTCCAACCCACGGCACGACGTCCCCCGACGTGGACATGGATCCTTTGACATGGATATCACTACCTTGCCCTGCCTTTCCTTCGCTGACAGGTGGGACCCACGCTTATGGGTCCCACGTGTCAGTGACAGAATGGGAGGATTGTTCGTGCCCCTCATCCCTCTCGGCCCCACCGCTCCTCTGCCTTTGTGTGCATGACATGCGGGCCAGCTGAACTGCGGCGACCATCAACTTTCTACCATAGACACACCCGATTGGACGCGGTTTGCCTGCTCCGCTGCTGTGCTTTGATCCGTACTACCGCACCATCGAATTTTCATCCAGCGGCTGTGACACATTTCGTCACGGGCATCAATCCTCAGCTGGAGTACTTATGTACTACAGGTAGTACCCGCCGGTGTGGCCATATACGCCTCGTAACGCCCCGACGCCCAGCTGTGGTACCCTCGCCACGGCCACGCCACCACCGGCCGGTTCATCTCGAACGAGTGAGTCGCGAACCACGCCACCACCATGAGAATGACATGTGGGCCAGCTGCATTTAAGGCCGGGCACTAAGCCACTGAAGTTCGGTCCCATGGGCCCCGAGAGGAAAATGTAACTCCTGCGGTAGGCCTTGTGGTGCTCCCACAGTAAGAGCTCGTGCCAAAATTGGAATTTGTTTCTTACTACTACTAGTACTAGTAGGAAGGTACACGTGCATTGCACGCATGAGATTCTGGTGGTTTGTGCATTATGCTTCTACTAGCAATGTGCCCGTGCGTTGCGATGGATCCAAAGTAGTAGAATACTAGTATTTGTTCACAAACTTGAAAGAAATCACTATTGTTTTGATATACTCCTAATATATTACTCCCTCCGTACCTAAATATTTGTCTTTTTTGAGATTTCAAATGGACTATCACATACGGATTATATAGACATATTCTAGTGTTTCTAGCAAGATGCCCGCGCGTTGCACGAAGTTGATGGAAAAGGTAAGCACAACTTACAAATTGACGGATGGAGTACTAGTTACAGTGATGCATATAATTAAGCAAAGGGATCATACATGTCGGTATTGACTGGAACAAGAATGCAACAACACAATAAGAATTAAGGCCACGATGATGCGATCGTAGTGGTGGTTACAGAAGGCAAGAAGAAAGATGGATCCACAAACGTACGACCTCCTCCTCCTCAACTTAGTGCGCCGGGCCACCGTCGGGCGGCTAAGGAGCGGCGGCTTTTGTGGCGAGGTCGAGGTGCTTCTCAGCAAAGGCATCCAAGGCTTCTAGCCGGTTGAGGAAGGCCAACGTCGTAGCGTCCTCACTGGCCTTGTAGATACCTATGTACACAATTTGCTCGTACACGTGGATGTGTAGGTCGACGAATTCTTGCAGGGCGAGGCGCCTCGCGGCGAGCGCGACCTCCAGGTGGACATTCTTCGTGGCGTCGGCGGGCAGTCGCAGGGCCACCAGTGCTTGAAAGAGGTTCTGGCCATGGAGGCCGATTAGGGTGGCAGGCAATGAGGAGCCCGGCCGCGCGGGATGGAGGAGTACGACGATGTCGTCTGCGAGCTTCTTGAGGACGGTGAACTTGTTGCTGGTGGCAACGATCATCTGGTCCAACTGAGAGTCGTAGTTGGCGTCGACGGCGGCCATCCACCAGCTGGTCTCCAACACCGTCGGGAGACGATCCTCGGCGCCATGCCGCAGGCCGGTGTCATGGACCATCTGGCGCAGCCGGTGGCCGCTCACGCGCATCGCCGCCATGGGTCTGGAGCGAGCTCTTTTGCGCTTAGTGTAGGTGCTTAGGCAAGTGATTAGGTGCGTACGATGTGGTAGATGCATTGGAATGGAGGAGGGGCGCCTTTATATGAGGGCAATGAGGGCAAACTACGTTGCATTCACATCGTGCAGCCTCTTTTCCCGGACCTCCTCCCATTACTTTCCTCATGCATTATTTGAAGGAGGATGCATTGGCTGTTCAACATATCGGGAACCACTACTCCCTCCCTCGTCTACATTAAAGGTGTATCGGGAACTGCGCCGCCCGCTGTCAAATCGAATACTCCCTCCGTCTAGGTGAGTATTATAAGTCATCTTTCGAAAACCAAATACTAGTAAGACTAGCCTCCGTGGGAGTAACTTCAGCAGTAACATCGAGTCCAACTCAGCAAATTTGCTTATGTGGCAGTGAGTTAATGAGGAGAGAGGTAGTTATAAGGCTGGTCGTAATAGTAGTATCATAGGTAGTATCATGCATGCCAACTAGGCAAATATGATGAGGTGGCATAGAATTGAATGAAGAAAGAGAGAGTTGAATATCATATCATGAGACCGTATTATATTAAATGGTGTGCTACTATGTGTCATGCATGGCAATAAATGAAGTTAGCTAAGATACTAACTTATGATACCATGCACTACAGATGTAGTATCATACACTAGTATCATATGCATGATACTAGTATATGATACTCGCCATTACGACTAGCCTAATAACTTAGCTAGTTACTGTAACATCACATGTCCCAATGCAATATGAGTCTATAACCTAATAAATGAAGCTTTGCATGTTACCACACTTATGTTACTACTATGAAGGTAGTAACATAGTCTAGGGATATGTGTATGTTACTAGTGTATGTTACTCACCATTGTGGCTAGTCTAACACATAGGCGTGGTGCATTAACTCTCACGTTGTTTCTTATTTTTTGACATAAATAGAGAAATCAACCAAGAAGAGATGTGGGGCTTGTATGCTTTTAATTACTTGAGACTATCAAACATGACATGCAGTGGTCAGTTCGTTGCACAAGAACAAATACAACCCACGTCAGCACACACACATCTTATAGCATCACATCCAATGGCTATAAAAGATGAATGAGACCAAATTATATCTCATCTAGATGAGTTCTAGCAAAACTGTATTAATAATACTTAGTACTCCTGCGCCACGTATCATATAAGTATCATGTAGTACTTTATTTATTGCCATGTATGACACATAGTTCACGAGCGCTCTCTATATGTACCACCTTTTTTTTAACTTCAAGATTTGCTCCATGGCGCAATCCATCGATACTACTACTGTACAAAAGTGGAGTATATACATTTTTTAGAAGGCTAGAGGGCGGGGCAGTCTAGCTCGGTCGGTTTCACGAGAGGCGAGGGCCTTTGTGATTTGACGGCTCATTAATGCTGTCAAATCGAATAGTACTGCGCCACCGACTGCACGCCCGGCGCCTCCATTAAACCCCTCCGTTAAACCCGCATGACAATCGAGAATCCTACTCCGGCCACACGTCCGTTCATGAGCGGGCCATAATTAAACGCAACACCGGTCGAGCTCCTCCCGTCCGCCCTCAGTTTAAACGAGGCCAGACGCCGGCCAAGCTCCTACCGTCTGCCCTCTATTTACACGAGGCCACACAGACAGCGGGCAAGAATCGCACCCCTCTGCCGCTCCCCCATCTCCTCCTTCACCATTTTCTCCACCCTTCCGATGGCTTCCGATGAGCCGTTCTCCGGCATATTACCCGGCTGGGTGGCCCGCCGAGCCCTCCGGATACGGGCGAGGCCGCTCGGTGCTTCACCAACCTCGCTTGGCCCGACGGAGCCAGTTGCCACCCCAAGCAGGCGTGTGGTTCAGCAACTCGCGGCTCCAGTTCAGCTCGATGAGGAGTGGCGAGTTGCTCCACGCCGGCATGGCAGCGAGCATGTCGGTACGGGTGCCATCGCTGCCGCGTCGTACCGTGCCACCAGTGTCTGCGGTGGCCGTGCCTCCCGTGCCTGTGGTAGCACCATGCAGGCAGAGACAGAAGCCGGGTGCGTGGAGAGCGACCAGTCGATGGCTAGCTTCTCCCTGTCCGCCGCCATCATCGAGGAGAAGTAGAACACAGGAGGCCGCCGCCACTTGGGACCCATGAAGGCCATCGCCGAGGCGACGCCCGCGGATTCAGGTGGTTTCTTTGCTGCTTCGTCTCTTCCGAGGACCTTCATCGACCCCACAAGTGTCTGACGGACATGAGGAAGACAAAGGGATCTGCGGGCGGCCATTTAGAACTAAAATAAGTCTAGATATATCCATTTCTAGGACAAGTATTTCCGGACGGAGGGAGTATTAATTATACAAGAGAGCCGGATTGGCACCTCTTAGTTCATGTAAATGTAATGAAATCCATCATGTTTATATGAAGATCTGGCTTTTTTATACGAAATCCTTCATGCTTATATGAAATCTGTCTGTGTTTGCACGAATTTCATCTGGTTGGTTAGAGTTGTAAAAATGTATGCCGCTGGTGTTTGATGTCGTCCTCCGCAGAAGGAAACAGGAGGAAATTTGTCGGCTGCCGTTGGAGATGCTCTTTATGCTGGAAATAATAGAGTGACATCCAATCCATTTGAGTTAATTGCCTGTATGATTGTCCCTCTATAAAAAGTTAATTGCATGTACAGTGTACTGTGACTTGGAGGGTGGCTACAACTTCGTACAGAAAGTTAAAAAGAAACAAGTCCATCCTTAATATTCTAAGTACTCTGTGGGTTCCACTGTCAGTACAGTAGCGGAAGAAGTATATATTACTCCCTCCGTTCCTAAATATTTGTCTTTTTAGAGATTTCAAATGGACTACTACATACAGATGTATATAGACATATTTTAGAGTGTAGATTCACATATTTTGTTCCGTATGTAGTCACTTGTTGAAATTTTTAGAAAGACAAATATTTAGGAATGGAGGGAGTAAATAAGTAGAGTAATATATAATATACAAATCTAAAGTTAAAAGACAGAATTCGAACTCATGTCATCGCGTTGTGAGCATCCGGCGCTAACCAGCCCAGCACATTTTTGTTGTAGACCATGCTGGAGATATATCTCCATGTCTACTCTTATATATACTCCATTCGCTCCTAAATATTTGTCTTTTTCAGATTTCAAATGGACTACCACATACGGATGTGTATGTAGACATATTTTAGAGTGTAGATTCACTCATTTTGCTACGTATGTCTTTTCAGGAAGGGGTCAGATTTGTCCTTGATTTATTTATGAGGTATCCAGATGGCACTGCACCGCCAAGAAAAGAGGGTAACATCAAAATTATGGACTACTTTTTTGAGTATGTTGGTAAGGTCCGGTCATAGTCACTTGTTGAAATCTCTAAAAAGACAAATACTCCCTCCGTCCGGAAATACTTGTCATCAAAATGGATAAAAGGAAATGTATCTAGACGTATTTTAGTTTTAGATACATCTATTTTTATCCATTTTGATGACAAGTATTTTCGGACGGAGGGAGTAGAAAACAGAGTTGGTGATGATGGTGTGTGTGCCATCCTGCAATATAGGCCATCGGATGTATATCTAACGGATAGGAAAGAAATTATGGCAATTTTGCAAAAATATACCCACACATCTCTCCACGTTCGCAAATAAGGCCTTCCCTCGTTCAGCCTTTTCTCTCACAAGATAAACTACTCATACAAATGCATCTTGATGTTCCGTGCAACGCACGGGCAACTAGCTAATTTCTTTTAAAGTAGTTGCTGCGATAATTGGGTTGAAGTGATATGTTTTATGTCTGCCCCGAATGATTTCAGATTCACTAGTACTCCATCCGTTCCAAAATAGATGACCCAACTTTATACTAAAGTTAGTACAAAGTTGAGACAGCTATTTTGGAACGGAGGGAGTAGTAACAAAGAAAAGGTTGCCTTGTTAATTAACAAAAAAACAGGGTGAAAGCTATCACATGAGGCCGGTAAAAACAAGGCACACTGGGTTCAGCGTCATCGTCACTACAGTTGTGCGCGCGTGAGAAGTCTACATATCAAGGGGGCTACCGAGCGAGCACCGAGACACAAAGTTTGAGAGAGAAACCAATTGACAGATTATGATCAGATCGAGTTGTCACCCTTCTGTTGTCATTGCTGGGGGGGAGGGAGAGAAAGACGTATCGAGAGTGTGCGCGGTAGGCACGGAGGCACAACTAGCAAGTGTGTGTGTGTGTGTGTGTGTGTGTTTGAAAGAGGAGTCGATAGATTATTATCAAGATCGATGTGCCACCCTACTCCTTCAGTGCCGGGTAGTGTGTGTGTGTGTATGTTTGAGAGAGAATCCAGTCAATAGATTAGTATCAAGATCGAGGTGTCACCCTACTCCTTCGGTGCCGGGTAGTGTGTGTGTGTGTGTATGTTTGAGAGAGAAGCCAGTCGATAGATTAGTATCAAGATCGAGGTGTCACCCTACTCCTTCGGTGTTGGGAAGTGTGTGTGTGGGGGGGGGAGGGGGCAGTGACACTCACATATCTCTACTCTTATAAAAAAACAGAGTTGGTGATGATGGTGTTCCTCCCATCCTGCAATATAGGCCATCCGATTTATATCCGACGGACATGAAGGAAAATATGGCAATTTTGCAAAAATATACCCACACCCCTCTCCGCATTTGCAAATAAGGCATTCCCTCGTTCATCCTTTTCCCCCACAATATAAACTTCTCATACAAATGCATCTTGATGTTCCATGCAACGCACATGGGCATCTTGCTAGTAGGGAGAAGGAGTTTGTGTGACACATATCTAGCTATATTAAGGGATAGGTAGATAGCATATGTGTGAGAGACATTATTATACTTTGAGACATTAGTGGCTGTGGGTGGGCGGAATTAAAGGGGTGGGCGTGTTAGACATAGAGAGCGTGTGTGTTTCTATGTGAGAGACTTGTAGGACGGGGTAGAAAGACGAATTTAACCCTGACGAAGGGAGAGAAATACACAAAGTGCGCGTGTGTGATTCCGATGCCCACAGGGAAATGAGATATGTATGCGTGTGAGAGAGATTGCACAGTTCATTCACGTATCACTATCTAGCGATCGTGGACGTGCATCGCTTGAAAATAAGTCAATATCTACTTCGTATCGTGGCCAAAGGTACAACATCGATTCAACGCTATAAAGATTGGACACTCACATACCACATTTTTTTTCTATTTAAATAAACCTTTTCAGTTGTGCATGCCAAAGTTACAGTGATGTTTCTTCAAACAACCAATGTACCTATCATGCACATGCACCATTGTTACTCTTGCATTCAAATTCATTAGTCTTGGATGATTTAAGTTTCTATTTTCAAGTAATATATGTGTAATATTCATATATGAATTCAACGGTTACATAATTTATGAAATGGAGGCTATGTAATCATATGAGGTAACACTTTTAAGTAGCTAACTACAATATCCATTTCTTTTTGTGCGCCTCTACACTAACACGTCAATGCATTATGTTTAAAGTAAATAACCAATGGCACTAAATTATCTATTTACACGAGAAATACATAGGTTGAGCGTTTGATCCCTTTTTTGTGTGAATGCGCCACTACACCCGTACGATTGGCCGCGCCCGTGTGAACGTCCAAGTTATGGGCGCATCATCCCGAGTTATTGTCTTTTTTTCTGGGGTGGACTTCACACCAGTTATTAACTGCTGACGCGTGCCCCGTGTAAACAGTCTAGCATGACCTTCCCGCTAGCACGGTCAAAAATTAGTTGAAACTAGATACGAACGATCCCGCGGGCGGCAAAATCTCCCGCCTCCTTCTAAAATTTCCGCCACCTTAGTCTTTAGCATGCGAACTCCCCCTTTTGTCCTTGGTGCACGGAGACCAACAGTTACGATACCGCCCTCATCTACATGATAGATCGGGGCTGCTTTGGTAACTTCTGGTTCCCCCCACTACATGCCACCCCCATTTCCTCTCCCCTCCTCCCGCAAAAATGACTAACTCCACAGCACCAGAGCATCTTACATCATGCCGTCCATACTTCAACGCCCTTTCTCCCCTCCCCTCTCGAAACCCTAGACTGCTCATCCACCGGCGTACCATAGCCCATTCACTGCCAGCGGCGTCCACCTCACCGGATCTGCTTCTGCGGCCGCATCTACCCCTCCCACCTCCCCTAGAAACAAGTAGACTGCTCATCCACCACTGTACCACAGCCCATTCAGTGCCGGCCTTGTCCACGGCGCCGGATCTGCTTCGCCGGTACTCTCGTCAACCGCCGCGCATCTGTAGCGGCTCATTCGTACTCCCCTCCGGAGATGCTTCGTCCACACCCCCCAGAGCCGCCGCACCGACGCCCCCGTCGACGGCCTCTGATCCTCTTCGCCGACACCTTCCTCAACCCTACCGGAGGCGCTTCGCCGACACCTTCCTCAACCCTACCAGAGCCGCTTCGCCGACACCAGCGTCAACCCTACCGGAGTAGCTTTGCCTATACCATTCTCAACCCTACCGGGGCCACTTTACCAACTCACAAGTCCACGGCCTCAGATCCGCTTCCTTGCACCCTCATCCAACCTACCGGAGCAGCTTCTGATGCCCCGTCCACGGCCGCAGATCCGCATCGTCGACACCACCCTTAACCCAACCACCGGAGCAGCTTC
>NC_041389.1:451753852-451808467 GCF_002162155.2 Triticum dicoccoides | reverse complement strand
CACGGTCGCAGATCCGCATCGTCGACACCATCCTTAACCCAACCACCGGAGCAGCTTCTGACGCCCCGTCCATGGCCGCAGATCCGCGTCGTCGACACCATCCTTAACCCAACCACCGAAGCAGCTTCACCTACGCCCTCGTCCACGGCCACAGATCCGCTTCGCCCACACCGTAGTCCACACTACCGGAGCCGCTCCACAAACACCCTACTCGACGGTTCTAGATCTCCTTACCGGACCCCGACGGCCAGCGCAGCATCATCACCCTCGATGTTTCTAACCTGATTCCCACCGTCTGGAGAGATGCCAAGCACCCGCCACGGCCTAGGTACTTGTCACCTTTAAACCTGTCTAGCATCACCTGCCCGATGTACTTCAAATATACTAACCGGTCGCCGTTACCTATTATGCAACTGGCAAAAACTACAAGGACGATGTTTCTTCTGGATCTAACAGCTTGGCTAACCAAGATCCTAGACTGAGGCATTGCTATGATCTTGTAAGCGCGTTTCTCTCTCCCTTGTATTGTTCGGTGCCTGCCAGCGTGCTTTGCTAGGATTTTCGACCAGCAATCCCTTTGTGCAGACAATGATTTCTACTACTGGCTGCTAAATTATATATGTAGATGTCATACATGATACTACCTCGTACCTCCGTTCCTAAATATAAGTCTTTCTAGAGATTCCACTATAGGCTACATACGGAGCAAAATGAGTGAATCTACACTCGAAAATGCATCTATATACATCTGTATGTGGTCCATACTGGAATCTCTACAAAGACATATATTTAGGAACAGGGGCAGTACATTACACAAAATCGTAGGTGGTATGTAGGAATTCCAGTGCACTACATTAGGCTCCCTTAGAGTGCCTGCCAGGCCAGCATACAGAGTCATGGCTAGTTTATGGTACGCACACAATCGTTAATTGGTGGTTTAAATATGCGCAAGTGATGTGCAATGTAGTATCATGTAGAGATGTCTGAAATTAGCCGTGTCAACTTGCAGATAGGGTTACACAATGAAAAAGTACAAGATGTATGTGGCAATTTCATGGAACATCGCAAAAAAAGGAGAGGCAGCGGTGAGCCTATACAGTGTGCTATGGTACGTCACTCCTCCATTGTAATCATCGTGACATGTTATTTGTATGCCAGTTCTATTAGCCAAGTTTCTAAGGGACAGTTATTACGAGTTATCCTAAGAAAATAAGCACCTGTGAATATAAGCTCCATGTAATACGCCAACTAGTTCTTTTCATTGCGTTTTTAGCTTATCTTTGGTATGATCAGTGGAAAGTCTAGATTGCATTATATATATATTTCATTTTGCTGCACATATGGAAATTAATTTGACTTGCAAACATCACAAATTGAACCCAGTGTAGTAATTAATATGATAGGAAAACAGACCATCACTATTTGCTCAAAATGCAAATACAAAGATACCATCTAGTTGGCACAATCTACTTTGGTCAATGTTTTCCATAGAGATCCCATTGCCTAATTTAAACGAAGAACGCATGACCCACATTTAAATGAAGAACAATTATTTGTTGAAATTCGATGGTCCAAGTGGCTGGTTATTATCATATAGCAGCACCACCTGAAAGCATCATATAGCAGCAGCAGTAGCTCATAGCAACTCATCATACAGCAGCAGCAGTCTGCAATTCATCATATACCAGTAGCAGCTCATAGCAATTCATCATATAGCAGCAGCAGGAGCAGCTCATAGCAATTCATCATATAGCAGTAGGAGGAGCAGCTTGTAGCAACTCATCATAAAGAAGCAGCAGCTCATAGCAACTCATCATACAGCAGCAGCAGTCCGCAATTCATCATATACCAGCAGCAGCTCATAGCAATTCATCATATAGCAGCAGCAGGAGTAGCTCATAGCAATTCATCATATAGCAGCAGCAGGAGCAACTTGTAGCAACTCATCATTCCCCTTCCCTTCAATTTTTAGTGAGGTTCTACCCGAAACACCCCCCTCCAAAGCGAAATTAGTTAAGCCCAAGCCCATAACTCAAAAATGACTTCTTTACATCTTTTATGGCTTATTTTGCCAATATACCCTAAAAAGGCGGAATCGAACTGGCCCTTAACCTACAATTCAATTGTGCGTGCAATGATGAATCACTCCTGCCTGCTATCTGTACATTTAGGCATCATCATACATGGCATAACCTAATACATGTGCATTCCATTGTAGAATCTGGAATATGCAATGTTTATGTTAGTTCATACGTTGCACATGATGTTTAAATGCCCCTTAAATATGGTCAGTCAAGTGATGGTCTTTAAGCCTCCTTCTTTGCTTCTTTTTTTGATATGTAAGATTTGCTCACACATCTGTTCAATTGCTTGTTTGCATCAGCCAGCCATACTAGGACTGTTTGCTTTGATTACTTGATGTTCTTGACCTAACACTCTAAGAGAGCTTGTCAATGATTTAAACACTAAGGGCTGCTGTAGTGGGGCCTTGTCTAACTCATAGGTCAATAAAGGTTTGCCTGTACACTACAGTAGGCTCTCCAAGAGTACCTGGAGATCCAGTTCGAAGGTATGCCTAGTTTTTACATAGTGCAGACATAGTAAATGCTCATTTCATTGTGTGCAAGTGCAAGAGATGCGGCATGTTTCATTATGTGTTGTTGTTTTGCTATAATCTCATCCTTTTGTGTTCACAGACTGGAAAGTATGCATATTTATCTCCCAAGGAGACGAGTAACTAGTTTGTGTCACCTTGCAGAGGGGGTGCAATGAAGATAAGATTGAGGATTTCCAAGTACAAGATGTTAGGAAGGAGCCTTGCAAGAGAAGTAGGAGCTGCGCCGAGCCTCTTTAACCTGCTAAGGTAAGTCACTATATGCAACTCAACAATTCAATTCCTTGTTTGTTTCGGGCATAGTTAATTTTCTCTTTTCAATTGCTTTATTTGTCCTCACTTAATGAGATGCCCAAATAATTATGCCTGATGTTCGGTACTTGTATCACTATTAGTTGACATAATTAAAGGCCTTACCATTTAATTACTTTGCCGAAGTGTGCCTGAAGCTTTGAAGTCTATTAACCAACTATTATTGCATGAGGCTCACAATCTAGTTTACACTATGCTAATGATTGCATAGTTTTGCCTGCTGTAGTATGTTTGTATGAAACCCTCTGTTGTTCATTATGCTCCCATGGCCAACTACTTGCTTACTTATACGCAACGTGTTGTCTAAATTTGTAACTTGTCTGTGTTTTCGATTGGGCCCCAACATCATGCTCCTTTGGTGAGCTAAGAGGGATTTCTGTATGCAGGCTGCACAGACTATCTTTTTTATAATTTTTAAAATATCACCTGCTTATGCTTCATGATGTGTAACATTTTTTGTGTGAAAGTGACGTGTAACATTATTGTTAGTCCTATTTTACCATGTAGTACAAAATAGTGTCTTGTTCGCTTCACTGTTGTAACTATATTTTTGCCCTAGTCATGTGTACTTACAGAAACATTTCAGGATGAAGTGACATCAACACAAAAATCAGCAAGCAGTGCGGCATGGCCGTTACCGAATGATTATGGATTGGAATTGGAATGTGCTGATGTTCTCGAGCATCAACTAGAGGTGGCAAGACAACGTGTACATGATTGCAAACGTATAATCAACAAGTTGAGACTGGACATGCATGTATTAGATGCAGGAGTCAAAAATGAAACAAGACACGAAGGTAACCATGAAGGAATTGGAGAGTTTGCAGACTGAAATTTGTGCTATCTGAATCCGGCCAATCCTATTTTCTGAAGAGATTATAGTTCAAATGGAGTTAAGTTGATGCGCGTCCATGATGTATGATCCGTATTTGCCAAGTGTACGTAATTTGTTGTTTGTGTATGCTTTATTATCACCTGTGCCGTACCATAATGCCCAGTGGGTATAACCGGCTGTAATTTCTTTATTGTATAGTGTAGGATTATTCTACCTTTCTATGACTTGATCTCTTTGTTGTATAGTGTATGCTTTTTAGAGGTGATAGTATTGAGTAGGATAATTCTTTGAATGTGTTATATCATTCAATCGGGGGCCAACTCGCTCGACCATGGGCCTTCTACGTCTTGTAGGATCCATGGGCCTTCTACGTCTCGTAGGATCCATGGGCCTTCTACGTCTCGCAGTGTCCATGGGCCTTCTACATCTCGTAGGATCCATGGGCCTTCTACGTCACGTAGGATCCATGGGCCGTCGACTCATTTATGGGTCTTGTACTGGCCTTTAATGGGCCGTAGACGGGCCTATAATGGAAATTGTACGTTTTATTGGCTGACCATAACGGGCCGTTAATACACCGTATTTGGTGATGCTATGAAAATGGCCCAACAGACTAACGGACCACAAACGGGCCGACTGTAACGACGGGCTGAATTTGGCCCACAAGCAGAAAATGACAGTAACGGGCCGTAAGTAACCGAATGCTGCAAATAAGCCCAAGAATAAATGGGCTCTGAGAAGGCCAAAAGATAACATGGGCTATAAACGGCCCAATTGAATAACGGGCCATTAATGGGTATAAAGCGATACACTGTTCATTACGGGCCAGTTTCACCACGGGCCGTTAATGGGTCTAAAGTAATACACTGTTCATCGCGGGCCAGTTTCACCATGGGCCGTTAATAGGCCAAGAGTTACATAGGGCCTCATATGGGCCGAAAGACGTCATGGGCCATACATGGTCCAGAAGTGAAAACGGGCTGGAATCATATTGGATGGCCCAGATGACGCTACTGGGCCTAATTCGGATAGGGCGTAACGGGCTTTGGGTTAGCGGGCTGTAGATGGGCTATATGCGAACAGGTCGTTAACAGGCTTTCCATGGGCCGGCCCGTCACCTTTTGACCAAGTCAAACGGGCCAGCCTTTTCACAGGAATGGGCCTCTGTTGGGCCGTGCCACGTGTCGACGTATCATAGGCGCCTTATGTCCAATGAGTGGATGACATCTGTCCCAACAATGAGGCGACACGTGTTTCCTCCAGCCAATGATGATTTTACACATGGAAAATCCCCATTGGTCGGGGCTGTTAACGGGTTATCAGATCCAAAACCCGACCCGATAGCTTAACGGCGTTCCGTTACGGTGGATGCCACGTGTCGGTCACCCTTGATGAAAGCACTTCTGTGACGCGCGATTTATCGTCATGGAAGTGGACACTTCCGTGATGATAATTTTGGTAATGTCATCGAACACTTCTACGACAGCACAGGTATGACTATCTCGATTCTGACATAAATTTGTCATGGATGTACATGCATGACAAAAAACGCGACCTACTGTGACAAACACGTATCATCACGGAAGTGTATTTTTTTGTAGTGCAAGGGCGAGTGCTGAAAGATATCCGCGGAGGTAAACTCCATCATCGGCGCCCAATCGGATTTGATAGGCACGGATGCACGCGGTTCGGGGCCTATGGTCGGAGACGAGTCCGAGGGTCCAATGACACAGGCCTCATTGGAGGCGAAGTCTGTGCTCGGCTCTATCGCCGCTGAGTGTGCGGCCTCCATGGCGGGGTCCATCCACCCGTCCTCGGATGGCACGATCTACTCCGGATTAAGGGCCAGGGCAGCCGCGAGTGTGATCTCTCAAACACCGTCCGATGGCAGATCTGAGTCATGCTCGTCGTGACTGTTCGGCGCACCCGACACGGGCTCGAATCCGTTGAAGATCAAGTCTCCGCGAATGTCGGCTGTGTAGTTCAGGCTTCCAAACCTAACCTGATGACTAGGGGCGTAGTTGTCGATCTGCTCCAGATGGTCAAACAAGTTGGCCCGCAGTGCGAAGCCGCCAAATGCGAAGATCTGTCCGGGGAGGAAAACCTCACCCTGGATCGCATCCATGTGGATGATTGAAGGAGCCATCAAGCCTTACCGTGGCGACACAGTGGAACTCTCAATGAAAGCACCAATGTCGGTGTCAAAACCGGCAGATCTCGGGTAGGGGGTCCCGAACTGTGCGTCTAAGGCTAATGGTAAAAGGAGGTGGGGGACACACAGTTTACCCAGGTTCGGGCCCTCTCTATGGAGGTAATACCCTACTTCCTGCTTGATTGATCTTGATGATATGAGTATTACAAGAGTTGATCTGCCACGAGATCGTAGAGGCTAAACCCTAGAAGCTAGCATATGATTATGATTGTTGTTGTCCTACAGACTAAACTCTCCGGTTTATATAGACACCGGAGGGGGCTAGGGTTACACAGAGTCGGTTACAGAGAAGGAAATCTACATATCTGAATTGCCAAGCTTGCCTTGCACGCAAAGGAGAGTCCCACCCGTACACGGGACGAAGTCTTCAATCTTGTATCTTCATAGTCCAACAGTCTTGCATAAGCATATAATCCGGCTGTCCGAGGACCCCCTAATCCAGGACTCCCTCAGGCGTGTATGGGAAGACAAAAGATACACCGGAGGCACGGGAGGACCTACAACGTTTGCATGAAAAAGACGGCATGCCTCCAAAGCAGTATGAAGGTCCTACCAGCTACACTCTTACCAAAGAAGAGAAGGAAATCTTCTTTGAATGCCTGCTCAGTATGAAGGTCCCGTCTGGCTACTCGTCGAATATAAAGGGAATAATAAATATGGTAGAGAAAAAGTTTCAGAACCTAAAGTCTCATGACTGCCACGTGATTATGATGCAACTGCTTCCAGTTGCATTGAGGGGGCTTCTACCAGAAAATGTTCGATTAGCCATTGTGAAGCTATGTTCTTTCCTCAATGCAATCTCTCAGAAGGTGATCGATCCAGAAATCCTACCAAGCTTAAGGAGTGATGTGGCGCAATGTCTTATCAGTTTCGAGCTGGTGTTCCTACCATCCTTCTTCAATATCATGACGCACGTCCTAGTTCATCTAGTCGACGAGATTGTCGTTCTGGGCCCTGTATTTCTACACAATATGTTCCCCTTTGAGAGGCTCATGGGAGTCCTAAAGAAATATGTCCATAACCGCACTAGGCCAGAAGGAAGCATCTCCATGGGCCATCAAATAGAGGATGTCATTGGGTTTTGTGTTGACTTCATTCCTGACCTTAAGAAGATAGGTCTCCCTCAATCGCGGTATGAGGGGAGACTGGGTGGAAAAGGCACGCTAGGAGGGGACTCAATAATATGTAGGGACTGATAACCCACAAGTATAGGGGATAATTGTAACCTCTTTCGATAAGTAAGAGTGTCGAACCCAACAAGGAGCTAAAGGTAGAACAAATATTCTCTCAAGCCCTATCTGCCACTGATACGACTCTACGCACGCTTAGTGTTTGCTATACCTAGAAAAAGTACGAAACTAGAAGTACTTTGTAGGTGTTGTTGGATAGGTTTGCAAGATAATAAAGAGCACGTAAACAAAAAGTAGGGGTTGTTTAGATAAAGAAGCAATAAAGTAAATATAGCGAGTGTGGAAAAGTGGTGGTAGGAGTTGTGAAATTGTCCCTAAGAAAATGACTACTTTACTAGACCGATAGCAAGTTTTATGTGGGAGAGGCATAAGCTAACATACTTCCTCTTCTTGGATCATATGCACTTATGGTTGGAACTCTAGCAAGCATCTGCAACTACTAAAGATCATTAAGGTAAAACCCAACCATAGCATTAAAGCATCAAGTCCCCTTTATCCCATACGCCACAACCCCCTTTACTCAGGTTTATGCTTCTGTCACTCAAGCAACCCACTATAAGAGAATCATGAACGTATTGCAACACCCTACAGCGGGAATCCCTCACGCTTGCGCGACACGGAGGGCAAAATAGGAAAACAACATAACCAAAAGCAAATTAAACCAATCAAAGCAATTCATCAATCACCGGTAGGACAACGAAAATCTACTCAGACATCATAGGATGGCAACACATCATTGGATAATAATATGAAGCATAAAGCACCATGTTCAAGTAGAGGGTACAACGGGTTGTGGGAGAGTGGACCGCTGAATATAGATGAAGGAAGGTGATGGAGATGTTGGTGAAGATGATGGAGGTGTTGGTGTAGATCTCGGTGATGATGATGGCCCCCGGCAGCGTTCCGGCGCCACCGGAAGCAAGGGGGAGAGAGCCCCCTTCTTCTTCTTCTTCCTTGACCTTCTCCCTAGATGGGAGAAGGGTTTCCCCTTTGGTCCTTGGCTCCCATGGCATGGGAGGGGCGAGAGCCCGTTCGAGATTGGATCTATCTCTCTGTCTCTCTCTGTTTCTGTGTTCCCCGATTCTGCCCTTTCACCGTTTCTTTTATATCCGGAGATCCATAACTCCGATTGGGGTGAATCTTTCGCCCAGATTTTTTTCATAAAATTAGCTTTCTTGCGGCAAAAGAAGAGCGTCAACCGCCTTACAGGGTGCCGACAAGGGTCCAGGGCGCGCTTGCCCCCCTGCAACACGCCCCCTGCCTCGTGGCCCCCTCGGGCACCGTCTCGCGTTGATTCTTCCTCCCAAAAATCACAAATATTCCAAAATAACTCTCCGTCCATTTTTATCCCATTTGGACTCCTTTTGATATTGGTTTTCTGCGAAACATAAAACATGCAACAAACAGGAACTGGCA
This sequence comes from Triticum dicoccoides, assembly GCF_002162155.2. Classification (NCBI taxonomy): domain Eukaryota; kingdom Viridiplantae; phylum Streptophyta; class Magnoliopsida; order Poales; family Poaceae; genus Triticum; species Triticum dicoccoides. The sequence goes on along the minus strand of NC_041389.1, from coordinate 451,799,888 downwards.
CTGGGCACTGGATCAATATGTTAGTCCCAAAAATAGTATAAAAAGTTGCCAAAAGTATATGAAAGTTGAATAATATTGGCATGGAACAATAAAAAATTATAGACACGACGGAGACGTATCAGCATCCCCAAGCTTAATTCCTGCTCGCCATCGAGTAGGTAAATGATAAAAAAGATAACTTTTGATGTGGAATGCTACCTAGCATAATCTTGATCATGTATCTAATCATGGCATGAATATTAAGACACGAGTGATTCAAGGCAATAGTCTATCATTTGACATAAAAACAATAATACTTAGGGCATCCTAACAAACAATCATGTCTTTGAAAATATCAATTCTAAAGAAAGCTATCCCTACAAAATCATACAGTTAGCCCATGCTTCATTTTCATCACACAAAATACTCCCATCATGCACAACCCCGGTTCCAGCCAAGCAATTGGTTCATACTTTTTAACGCGCTTTAGCTTTTTCAACTCTTACGCAATACATGAGTGCAAGCCATGGACATAGCACTATGGGTGGAGTAGAGTATGATGATGGAGGTTGTGTGAAGAAGACAAAAAGGGAGAAAGTCTCACATCGACGCGGCTAATCAACGGGCTATGGAGATGCCCATCAATTGATGTCAATGCGAGGAGTAGGGATTGCCATGCAACGGATGCACTAAGAGCTATAAGTGTATGAAAGCTCAAACTGGAAACTAAGTGGGTGTGCATCCAACTTGCTTGCTTATGAAGACCTCGGGCGTTTGAGGAAGCCCATCATCAGAATATACAAGCCGAGTTCTATAATGAAAAATTCCCACTAGTATATGAAAGTGAAAGCATAGGAGACTCTCTCTATGAAGAACATGGTGCTACTTTGAAGCACAAGTGTGGTAAAAGGATAGTAACATTGCCCCTTCTCTCTTTTTCTCTCATTTTTTATTTTCCTTTTTTCTTTTTTTCTTTTTTTGGTGGGCTTCTTTGGCCTCTTTTATTTTATTTGGGCTTCTTTGGCCTCTTTTATTTTTCATAAAGTTCGGAGTCTCATTCCGACTTGGGGGAATCATGGTCTCCATCATCCTTTCCTCACTGGGGCAATGCTCTAATAATGATGATCATCACACTTTTATTTACTTACAACTCAATATTACAACTCAATATCTACAACAAAGATATGACTCTATATGAATGCCTCCGGCGGTGTACCAGGATGTGCAACGATCTAGCATAGCAATGACATCAAAAAACGAACAAGCCATGAAAACATCATGCTAGCTATCTGATGTCTACTGCGCAACCTTCTCCTTGTAGACGTTGTTGGGCCTACAAGTGCACAGGTTTGTAGGACAGTAGCAAATTTCCCTCAAGTGGATGACCTAAGGTTTATCAATCCGTAGGAGGCGTAGGATGAAGATGGTCTCTCTCAAACAACCCTGCAACCAAATAACAAAGAGTCTCTTGTGTCCCCAACACACCCAAGACAATGGTAATTGTATAGGTGCACTAGTTCAGCGAAGAGATGAAGATACAAGTGCAAAATAGATGGTAGATAAAGGTATTTGTAATCTGAAATTATAAAAACAGCAAGGTAGCAAGCGATAAAATTGAGCATAAATGGTATTGCAATGATAGGAAACAATGCCTAGGGTTCATACTTTCACTAGTGCAAGTTCTCTCAACAATAATAACATAGATAGATCATATAACAAGCCCTCAACATGCAACAAAGAGTCACTCCAAAGCCACTAATAGCGGAGAACAAACGTAGAGATTATGGTAGGGTACGAAACCACCTCAAAGTTATTCTTTCGGATCGATCTATAAAAGAGTTCATACTAGAATAACACCTTAAGACACAAATCAACCAAAACCCTAATGTCACCTAGATACTCCATTGTCACCTCAAGTATCCGTGGGCATGATTATACGATGTGCGTCACACAATCTCAGATTCATCCAACCAACATAAAAGTACTTCAAAGAGTGCCCCAAAGCTACTACCGGAGAGTCAAGAACGTGTGCCAACCCCTATGCATAGGTTCCCAATGTCACGAAACCCGCAAGTTGATCACCAAAACATACATCAAGTGGCACATGATATCCCATTGTCACCACAGATAATCACGGCAAGACATACATCAAGTGTTCTCATAAAAGACTCAATCCGATAAGATAACTTCAAAGGGGAAACTCAATTCATCACAAGAGAGTAGAGGGGGAGAAACATCATAAGATCCAACTACAATAGCAAAGCTCGGGATACATCAAGATCGTGCCATAGAGGGAACATGAGAGAGAACACGAGAGAGAGAGAGAGATCAAACACATAGCTACTGGTACATACCCTCAGCCCCGAGGGTGAACTACTCCCTCCTCGTCATGGATAGCGCCGGGATGATGAAGATGGCCTCCGGTGATGGGTTCCCCTCCGGCAGGGTGCCGGAACAGGGTCCTGATTGGTTTTTGGTGGCTACAGAGGCTTGCGGTGGTGGAACTCCTGATCTATCTTCTGTTCTGGAAGTTTTAGGGTACGTAGGTATATATGGGTGCAAGGGGTACGTCGGTGGACCTCCGGGGTGCTCACGAGGCAGGGGGCGCGCCCAGGGGGGTAGGGCGCGCCCCCCAGCCTTGTGGGCAGCCCGGGACTCCCCTGACATACACTCCAAGTCTATCAGGTTGCTTTCCTTCCAAAAATAACTTCTCCAGTTGATTTTGACTCCGTCTGATATTCCTTTTCCTTGAAACACTGAAATAGGCATAAAACAGCAAATCTGGGCTGGGCCTCCGGTTAATAGGTTAGTCCCAAAAATAATATAAAAGTGGATAATAAAGCCCAATATTGCCTAAAACAGTAGATAAAGTAGCACGGAGCAATAAAAAATTATAGATACGTTGGAGACGTATCAAGCATCCCCAAGATTAATTCCTGCTCGTCCTCGAGTAGGTAAATGATAAAAAAGAATTTTTGATGCGGAGTGGTACTTTGGCATAATTTCAATGTAAATCTTCTTAATTGTGGCATGAATATTCAGATCCGAAAGATTCAAGACAAAAGTTCATATTGACATAAAAGTAATAATACTTCAAGCGTACTAATCAAAGCAATCATGTCTTCTCAAAATAGCATGGTTAAAGAAAGTTATCCCTACAAAATCATATAGTCTGGCTAAGCTCTATCTTCATCACACAAAGTATTTAATCATGCACAACCCCGATGACGAGCCAAGCAACTGATTCATACTTTAGTAATCTCAAACTTTTTCAACTTTCACGCAATACATGAGCGTGAGCCATGGACATAGCACTATAGGTGGAATAGAATGGTGGTTGTGGAGAAGACAAAAAGGAGAAGATAGTCTCACATCAACTAGGCGTATCAATGGGCTATGGAGATGCCCATCAATAGATATTGATGTGAGTGAGTAGGGATTGCCATGCAACGAATGCACTAGAGCTATAAGTATATGAAAGCTCAACAAAAGAAACTAAGTGGGTGTGCATCCAACTTGCTTCCTCACGAAGACCTAGGGCACTTTTCGAGGAAGCCCATCATTGGAATATACAAGCCAAGTTCTATAATGAAAAATTCCCACTAGTATATGAAAGTGACAACATATGAGACTCTCTATCATGAAGATCATGGTGCTACTTTGAAACACAAGTGTGGTAAAAGGATAGTAGCATTTTTCCTTCTCTCTTTTTCTCTCATTTTTTATTTGGGCCTTTTCTCTTTTTTTATGGCCTCCCCTTCTTTTTTTCGTCCGGAGTCTCATCCCGACTTATGGGGGAATCATAGTCTCCATCATCCTTTCCTCACTGGGACAATGCTCTAATAATGATGATCATCACACTTTTATTTTTCTTACAACTCAACAATTACAACTCAATACTTAGAACAAAATATGACTCTATATGAATGCCTCCGGCGGTGTACCAGGATATGCAATGAATCAAGAGCGACATGTATGAAAATTATGAAGGTGGCCTTGCCACAAATACAATGTCAACTACATTCATGCAAAAGCAATATGACAAAAGTAATGTGTGTCATATGAACGGAACGGTGGAAAGTTGCATGGCAATATATCTCGGAATGGCTATGGTAATGCCATAATAGGTAGGTATGGTGGCTGTTTTGAGGAAGGTATATGGTGGGTGTATGGTACCGGCGAAAGTTGCGCGGCACAAGAGAGGCTAGCAATAATGGAAGGGTGAAAGGGTGCGTATAATCCATGGACTCAACATTAATCAAAAGAACTCATGCACTTGTTGCAAAAATTTAGAAGTCATCAAAAAACAAAGCACTAAACACATACTCCTAGGGGGGTAGATTGGTAGGAAAAGACCATCGCTCGTCCCTGACTGCCACTCATAAGGAAGACAATCAATAAATAAAATTGTGCTCCGACTTCATCACAAAGCGGTTCACCATACGTGTGTGCTACGGGAATCACAAACTTCAACACAAGCATTCTTTAAATTCATAATCACCCCAACTAGCATTGCTTTGTTATTATCACCTCCATATCTCAAAACAATTGTCAAGCATCAAACTTATCTTAGTATTCAACGCACTCAAAAGAAAGTTTCACATATCTTGAATACCAAGTATATTATCTTTAAGCAAATTACCATGCTATTAACGACTCTCAAAATAATCTAAGTGAAGCATGAGAGATCAATAGTATCTTTAAAACAAATCCACCACCATGCTCTAAAAGATATAAGTGAAGCACTAGAGCCAAAATTATCAACCTCAAAAGATATAAGTGAAGCACATAGAGTATTCTAGCAAAATCCAATTTGTGTATGGCTCTCTCTCATTAAAGAATTTCAGATCTTGATACTTATTCAAACAGCAAGCAAAGCTAAAGAAAACTACAATGCAAGGATAGCACAACTCATGTGAAGAAGCAAAAACTTTGGCTCAACCGATACTAACCAATAGTTGTTGAAGAAGAAAGGTGGGATGCCTATCGGGGCATCCCCAAGCTTAGATGCTTGATACTTCTTGAAATATTATCTTGGGGTGCCTTGGGCATCCCCAAGCTTGAGCTTTTATGTCTCCTTAATTCCTCTCATATCATGGTTTCAATTCTTTTTATCAAAAGCTTCATTCACAACAAACTCAACAAGAACTCGTGAGATAGGTTAGTATAAACCAATGCAAAACCTTATCATCTTCTACTGTAACAAATCACTAATATTATTATTAAACATTGCATACTAAATGCCTCTATATATTTAATACTCCTATCCACAAATAGAATCATTAAACAAGCAAACATACGCAAGCAATGCAAACATAACAGCAATCTGCCAAAACAGTACAGTCTGTAAAGAATGCAAGAGTAACAATACTTACCTGACTCCAAAAATTATGAACTAAAATTCCCACTGTAATAAATTTATCAGATCTTAATATGCAAAATGATTCAACATTATACCATTCTCTGACTTTCCTAGGGAATTTTTGCAACAGCGGTAAACTTTCTGTTTTCAAACAGCAACATGTATACTAGCAAAATAAGCATGGCAAAGGCTATCCTTGACTTTTTTATTGAAACTAAAGATGCAAAACATTATTCTAACTAACATAAAGCAAAAACTAGCAAAATAAAATGATGCTCCAAGCAAAACACATATCATGTGGCGAATAAAAATATAGCTCCAAGGAAAGTTACCGACGAACGAAGACGAAAGAGGGGATGCCTTCCGGGGCATCCCCAAGCTTAGTTGCTTGGTTGTCCTTGAATATTACCTTGGGGTGCCTTGGGAATCCCCAAGCTTAGGCTCTTTCCACTCCTTATTCCATAATCCATCGAATCTTTACCCAAAACTTGAAAACTTCAACCACACAAAACTCAAAACAAAACTCGTAAGCTCCGTTAGTATAAGAAAATAAATCACCACTTAGGTACTGTAATGAGCTCATTCTAAATTCATATTGGTGTAAAGCCTACTGTATTCCAACTTCTCTATGGTTCATACTACTTAATACTAGCCATAGATGCATCAAAATAAGCAAAGAACACAATGAAAACAGAATCTGTCAAAAACAGAACAGTCTATAGTAATCTGTATCAAACGTATACTTCTGGAACCCCAAAAAATATGAAATAAATTGCTGGACCTGAGTAATTTGTCTATTAATCATCTGCAAAAAGAATCAACCTAAAATCGCTCTCCAGTAAAAAAATGGCAGCTAATCTCGTGAGCGCAAAAGTTTCTGTTTTTTACTGCAAGATCACATAAACTTCACCCAAGTCTTCCCAAAGGTTCTACTTGGAACTTTATTGAAAAAAAGCTATAAAACATGATTACTACAGTAGCATAATCATTTGGACACACAAAAACAGTAAGGATAAATATTGGGTTGTCTCCCAACAAGCGCTTTTCTTTAATGCATTTCTAGCTAGGCATGATGATGACAATGATGCTCACATAAAAGATAAGAATTGAAACATAATGGGAGCATCATGAAGCATATGACTAGCACATTTAAGTCTAACCCACTTCCTATGCATAGGGATTTTGTGAGAAAACAACTTATGGGAACAATAATCAACAAGCATAGGAAGGTAAAACAAGCATAGCTTCAAAATTTTCAAAACATAGAGAGGAAACTTGATATTATTGCAATTCCTGCAAGCATATGTTCCTCTCTCATAATAATTTTCAGTAACATCATGAATGAATTCAACAATAAAACCAGCACCTAAAGCATTCTTTACATGATCTACAAGCATAGAAAATTTACTACTCTCAACATAAGCAAATTTCTTCTCATGAATAGTAGTGGGAGCAAACTCAACAAAATAACTATCATGTGATTGAAAATTAAGATCAAGATGACACGTTTCATGGTTATCATTATTATTTAAAGCATACGTGTCATCACAATAATCATCACAGATTGGAGGCATGCTTTCATCATAGTAAATTTGCTCATCATAGCTTGGGGGACAAAAAATATCATCTCCATTAAACATAGCTTCCCCAAGCTTGTGGCTTTGCATATCATTAGCATCATGGGTATTTAGGGAATTCATACTAACAACATTGCAATCATGCTCATCATTCACATATTTTATGCCAAGCATTCTATGTAATTCTTCTTCTAGCACTTCAGCACAATTTTCCTTTCCATCATTCTCATGAAAGATATTAAAAAGATGAAGTGTATGAGACAAACTTAACTCCTTTTTTTGGTAGTTTTCTTTTATAAACTAAACTAGTGATAAACAAGAAACAAAAAGATACGATTGCAAGATCTAAAGATATACCTTCAAGCGCTAACCTCCCCGGCAACGGCGCCAGAAAAGACCATCTTACGATCATGCAAAGCAATATGACAATGAATGCTCAAGTCATGTATATGATGATGATGGAAGTTGCATGGCAATATATCTCGGAATGGCTATGGAAATGCCATAATAGGTAGGTATGGTGGCTGTTTTGAGGAAGATATAAGGAGGCTTATGTGTGACAAAGCGTATCATATCACGGGGTTTGGATGCACCGGCGAAGATTGCACCAACTCTCGAGGTGAGAAACGGCAATGCACGGTACCGAAGAGGCTAGCAATGATGGAAGGGTGAGAGTGTGTATAATCCATGGACTCACATTAGTCATAAAGAACTCATATACTTATTGCAAAAGTCCACTTGCCCTCGAAGCAAAGTACTACTACGCATGCTCCTAGGGGAAGGGTTGGTAGGAGTTAACCATCGCGCGATCCCGACCTCCACACATCAGACAATTAAAAGAGCACCCCATGCAACAAATTTGTCACACAACTTTTACCATACGTGCATGCTATGGGAATCACAAACCTTAACACCAATATCCTTACTAAACACAACCATCTACTAGAACCTCCCACATATTATCATCTCTATATCGCAAAACTATTGCAAGGAATCAAACATATCATATTCAGTGATCTACAAGTTTTATGTAGGATTTTATGACTAACCATGTGAATGACCAATTCCTGTCATCTCTCTAAATTGATATAAGTGAAGCAACAGAGTTTAATTCTTTCTACAAAATATATGCCCATGCTCTAACAAATATAAGTGAAGCAAAAGAGCATTCTACAAATTGCGGTTTTCTATGTGAAGAGAAACATGCAATCCAGACTTCAAATGATATAAGTGAAGCACATGAAGCATTCTATAAAGCCATACTCAAAAGATTTAAGTGAAGTGCAATGAGCATTCTATAAATCAACCAAGGACTATCTCATACCAGCATGATGTATAAAAGAAAAGTGAAAACTAAATGGAAAAGACGCTCCAAGACTTGCACATACCGCATGAACGAAAAGAATCCGAAAACATACCGATACTTGTTGAAGAAAGAGGGGATGCCTTCCGGGGCATCCCCAATATTAGACGCTTGAGTCTCCTTGAATATTTACTTGGGGTGCCTTGTTCATCCCCAAGATTGAGCTCTTGCCTCTCTTCCTTTTCCTCATATCGAGACCTCCTCGATCAAACACTTCATCCACACAAAACATCAACAGAAACTTGGGAAGGTCCGTTAGTATAATAAAGCAAATCACTACTCTAAGTACTGTTGAAAACCAATTAATATTTTGTTTTTGCATTGTGTCTACTGTAATATAACTTTTCCATGGCTTAATCCACTGATATAAATTGATAGTTTCATCAAAACAAGCAAACTATGCATCAAAAACAGAATCTGTCAAAAACAGAACAATCTGTAGCAATCTGAACATTCACCATACTTATATTACCCCAAAAATTATACCACAATTAGGAAAACTAAACAATTTGTACAGAAATACAGTGCAAAAAGAATCAGAACCATTTGACGTTCCAGTAAACAATGTAAAATCGCGAACTACAGCCAAAGTTTCTGTCATGCATCGTACAAACCAACAAGCATTGTAAACATCCTAAAGGCAAACCTTAGCACATTATTTTTATAATACAATGGAATTTTACAAGGGGATAATTAATTTTGATGAAAAGCTTCTGTAATTAAGATTCACAAAGTTTCCGTGAGCATGAACAAAGTTCAAGGAGCTCTCCCACTTCAACAATGCTTATCTCTCTCACTTTCACTTTCCTTTTTGAAAAGTTTTGGTTTCCCCTCTTTATTTTATTTTTGTTTTTAGACTATATAAAAGCACTCAACATAAATAAATGACTCTCTAAAACTTCCGGGTTGTCTCCCTGGCAGCGCTTTCTTTAAATCCATTAAGCTAGCATATAGTGCTCAAGTAATGGATCCACCCAGATCCCAAGGTATATCAAAGCCAATTTTAATTAACAATAATTTGTAATTTAGTAGTGATCACAAAGTAACATATATCATGCAATAACGAAGTCTAACTCTCTTCCTATGCATCAGCATGTCATAAAAGAACAATTCATGCACACCAAGTAAAGGCTAATGCATAGTATAAGCAGTTTCTTGCAATTCTACCGTATTGGAAACATAGAGAGGTGGAGATATAGTTCCTCTCTCATAATAATTGCGAGTAGGAGCAGCAAGCACATGCATATTATATCTATCAAAATCATCATGTGCAATGTTAAAAGGCAACCCATCAATATAATCATTAATAAGCACAAACTTCTCCGATATAGTGTAGGTTGGAGAATTCAAAAAGATAATAGGACTATCATGCGTGGGTGCAATAGAAACAATTTCATGTTTAACATAAGGAACTATAGCAAGTTCATCTCCATAAGCATAATTCATATTGGCATCTTGGCCACAAGCATAGCAAGCATCATTAAAAAGGTATATTTCAAGACAATCAACGGGATCATAACAATCATCATAGCAATCATCCTTCGGTAAGCACGAAGGGAAATTAAACAATGTATGAGTTGAAGAGTTACTCTCATTAGAAGGTGGGCACGGGTAGCTAATCCGCTCTTCCTCCTTTTTTTTCTTCGCTCTCCTCATCATCTTTTTCATCCAATGAGCTCATAGTATGGCAAAATTTTCAGATTTGTAGAGAGTAGCATCATACTTTTCAATAAAAGAAGCAATTTCATAAGCACCCTTAAAAGCAACAAATTCTTCAATTTGTTGAACATCATAGTAATTATAAACACCCTTAGCATATGAAGATACGATTCCATTATCTCTAAACTCACATTGGTAGGGAAGGTGTTTCTTAGGGTTTTCAGAACAACAAGTAACATCATATATTTCACATAAATTCGAAGCATAGCATTGCAAATGATGAATTTGATCCAGTAAAAGTTTCCCCTTTTCAGATATACGGTGTCGCACATAATAAGCATGGTCATCTAAAGATTTTCCCTCAACTAAGCTAGTTGGGGTTTCAGCACGAGCACAAAGGGATCGAAGATGATCCAAGTAAAAAAGCTTCAGGAGTGTGATAAATTTTGAGTGGTTCTTCAACCATTGGTTTAGTAGGTACAACTAATTTTTTTGGTATTTTGTGTTTCCTACCCATAACTGATGATACAAAACAACTAGGGACAATTGCATTTTTGCCCCTAGTTGGTTCCTACCCACGGGTTTTGCCCTTACTTTTCGAGCTTGCTCAGTTTTGCCCTTACTTTTTCCGTCGAGGTCCCTCGAATGCCCTTTGACCGTTTGACCAAAAATTTGAAAATTCATAACAAATTCATATGAACTCAGAAAAATGCAAATAAGATATCAAAATGTTCAGATAAACATTACCTTTATGTGCATATCATTTGCATTCAGGACAAAAGCACCCTTTAAACTACCCGAGGTAATTAATGTTATTAACATTATTAAAAATAAAAAGGTATACACAATATTTTTTCCATGCATAAAAATTACATGCAAATGTAGGTGATGTTTCCTGAACATCCCGATATCGTATTTCCATTTTTCTGAGTTCGTATCAATTTGTTATGAAGTTTCCAAATAATTTTCAAAGTCGTTAGAACATTCATAACAAGATGATACGAACTCAGAAAAATGCAAATAAGATATCTGTATATTCAGAAAACATCACCTACATTTGCATGTAATTTTTATTCATGAAAAAATATTGTTTATACCTTTTATTTTTAATAATGTTAATAATATTAATTACCTCAGATAGTTTAAAGGGTGCTTTTGTCCTGAATGCAAATGATATGCACATAAAGGTAATGTTTATCTGAACATTTTGATATCTTATTTACATTTTTCTGAGTTCATATGAATTAGTTATGAATTTTCAAAGTTTTGGTCAAACGGTCAAAGGGCATTCGAGGGACCTCAACAGAAAAAGTAAGGGCAAAACTAAGCAAGCTCGAAAAGTAAGGGCAAAACCCGTGGGTAGGAACCAACTAGGGGTAAAAATGCAATTGTCCCAAACAACTAAGAACAGCAAATAAAAATTACTTAGTGATAAAGCAAGCAAGCACACACGAGAATATTAACCCCGCACTATGACTCCCCGGCAACGGCGCCAGAAAAAGGTCTTGATAACCCACACGTATATGGGATAATTGTAGCCTCTTTCGATAAGTAAGAGTGTTAAACCCAACGAGGAGCTAAAGGTAGAACAAATATTCTCAAGCCCTATCTGCCACTGATACGACTCTACGCACGCTTAGTGTTCGCTTTAGCTAGAACAAGTATCAAGCTAGAAGTACTTTGTAGGTGTTGTTGGATAGGTTTGCAAGATAATAAAGAGCACGTAAATAAAAAGTAGGGGCTGTTTAAATAAAGAAGCAATAAAGTAAATATAGGGAGTGTGGAAAAGTGGTGGTAGGAGTTGTGAAATTGTCCCTAAGCAAATGACTACTTTACTAGACCGATAGCAAGTTTTATGTGGGAGAGGCATAAGCTAACATACTTTCTCTTCTTGGATCATATGCACTTATGATTGGAACTCTAGCAAGCATCCGCAACTACTAAAAATCATTAAGGTAAAACCCAACCATAGCATTAAAGCATCAAGTCCCCTTTATCCCATACGCCACAACCCCCTTTACTCGGGTTTATGCTTCTGTCACTCAAGCAACCCACTATAAGCGAATCATGAACGTATTGCAACACCCTACAGCAAGAATCCCTCACGCTTGCGCGACACGGAGGGCACAATAGGATAACAACATAACCACGAGAAAATTAAACCAATCATAGCAATTCATCAATCACTGGTAGGACAACGAAAATCTACTCAGACATCATAGGATGGCAACACATCATTGGATAATAATATGAAGCATAAAGCACCATGTTCAAGTAGAGGGTACAATGGGTTGCGGGAGAGTGGACCACTGAATATAGATGGGGGAAGGTGATGGAGATGTTGGTGAAGATGACGGAGGTGTTGGTGTAGATCGCGGTGAAGATGATGGCCCCCGACAGCGTTCCGGCGCCACCGGAAGCAAGGGGGAGAGAGCCCCCTTCTTCTTCTTCTTCCTTGACCTTCTCCCTAGATGGGAGAAGGGTTTCCCCTCTGGTCCTTGGCTCCCATGGCGTGGGAGGGGCGAGAGCCCCTCCGAGATTGGATCTATCTCTCTGTCTCTCTCTGTTTCTGCTTTCCCCGATTCTGCCCTTTCACCGTTTCTTTTATATCCGGAGATCCGTAACTCCGATTGGGGTGAATCTCTCGCCCGGATTTTTCTCATAAAATTAGCTTTCTTGCGGCAAAAGAAGAGCGTCAACCGCCTTACGGGGTGCCCACAAGGGTCTAGGGGGTGCCTGCCCCCCCTGGGGCACGCCCCCTGCCTCGTGGCCCCCTCGGGCACCGTCTCGCGCTGATTCTTCCTCCCAAAAATCACAAATATTCCAAAATAATTCTCTGTCCATTTTTATCCCGTTTGGACTTCGTTTGATATTGGGTTTTTGCGAAACATAAAACATGCAACAAACAGGAACTGTCACTGGGCACTGGATCAATATGTTAGTCCCAAAAATAGTATAAAAAGTTGCCAAAAGTATATGAAAGTTGAATAATATTGGCATGGAACAATCAAAAATTATAGATACGACAGAGACGTATCAGGGACGGGCATTCTTGGTCTCAAGAAGACTACATGGTTCTATAGAATTCTACCTTGGTGACCCCGTATGTCGATGAACACAAGAACATTATGCGCTCCAAACACCCGGACCAGTGTGACGACTGGATTACATGTGAATACATCAGGAGTTTTGGTAGTTGGTTCCAAACACGTCTCAGGTGTGACATCACTATTTCTGATGACCTGTACTCGTTGGCGAGGGAACCATCTTCGACTGTAATGACTTACAAATGGTACGAGATAAATGGGAATACATTTTACATGATCGCCCAAGATCAAAATAGCACCTACCAAAGCAGTGGTGTCTGCTTTGATGAAGCAACCAAGAGGGGAAAGGACACATATTATGGTTACATAGTGGACATATGGGAACTTGACTATGGATATGATATTAAGGTCCCTTTGTTTAAGTGCAAATGGGTCAATCTGTCAGGAGGCGGGGTACAGGTAGACCCACAGTATGAAATGACAATAGTGGATCTGAACAATCTGGGGTACACAGATGAACTATTCGTCCTAGCCAATGATGTGGCACAGGTTTTCTATGTGAAGGACATGTCTACCAAACCGAGAAAAAGAAAAGATAAGGAAGCGGATACATCATACGTTGAGCCAAAGTTCCGCATAGTTCTTTCAGGAAAAAGAGACATCGTGGGATTGGAGGGCAAGATAGACATGTCTGAATATTATGAAAAGTTTAATGAAATCCTCCCTTCAAAGTCAAGGCTGACCCAAGCACCCTGTTAAACGATGAAGATTATCCATGGTTACGGCGCAATAAGCAAAGGACACAAGTGAAGAAAAAGTGAAGACTTTCTATCAACAACTATTATGAGTATGCCTTTGATCTAGAATATCACTGCAGTTACATGTGAACAAATGAAATTCCTTTGTAACAGATGAGTTTTTGTCCGAAACCCTGATACTTCCAAAGAGATTGTCTATTTTGTACACGAAGTGCATCCAGTTTTTGTCGTAACCATCTCAACTTTTTAGCACATGCTATGTGGGTGAAATGATGATACCATGCCAACTTTCAACCTTTTTAGAGTTCATTTGTAGTGCTTTTCAATTTAAGGGTCATTTAGCTCAAAAAATCAGTACAAGCATGAAAAATACCAAATGAAGTCAGAGAGGGTTGAAAATTATTGATGTGGCTTTGAATGGTGCATTCTGAACACACAAAAAGTCTGGAGTGCAAATAAGTTCAAAAAAATGGAATCCCTTTGTAACACATGAGTTTCCGTCCGAAACCCTGATACTTCAAAAGAGATTGTCCATTTTGCACATGAAGTGCATCCAGTTTTTGCCGTAAGCCTCTCAACTTTTTAGCACATGCTATGTGGGTGAAATGATGATACCATGCCAACTTTCAACCTTTTCAGAGTTCATTTGTAGTGCTTTTCAATTTCAGGGTCATTTAGCTCAAAAAAATCAGTACAGGCATGAAAAATACCAAATGAAGTCAGAGAGGGTTGAAAATTGATGATGTGGCTTTGAATGGTGCATTTTGAACACACAAAAAGTCTGGAGTTCAAATAAGTTCAAAAAAATGGAATCCCTTTGTAACACATGAGTTTTCGTCCGAAACCCTTATACTTCGAAAGAGATTGTCCATTTTGCACACGAGGTGCATCCAGCTTTTGTCGTAACCCTCTCAACTTTTTAGCACATGCTATGTGGATGAAATAATGATACCATGCCAACTTTCAACCTTTTCATAGTTCATTTGTAGTGCTTTTCAATTTTAGGGTCATTTAGCTCAAATAATGAACTAATAGCAAAAAGACTGAACTAATAGCAACAAGAATGAACTCAAAATAATCAATTAAAATATTCTGTTATGATCAACTAAGACAAAACTATAATATCCTTAAAAGAACCAACTAAAAAGCTTTTATAAAACTCCAATAGCAAAAGGAATCAACTCAAAAAACTTCTATAAACCTCTAGTATTATTGAAACTAAAATTTTATGCAACCAAAATTATCAAAGTATTTTCTGTTCAAAACATTAAAAGCAAAAAGAATTTTCATAAAGAATTTTTTGTTAGAAACTTTAATAGCAAAAAGAATTATCATAAAGAATTTTTGTGTTAGAAACTAAAATAACAAAATCTGTTTTTGAATATAATGATAAAACACAGTAATATTAAATAGCAGGAAAAAGAATCACTCAAAAAATTATTTTTATAGTAAAGTTATTCAAAAACTAGTGATTCACACAAATTTCAAAAAATTCAAATTTAAACTATTCAAATTGGAAAACAAATGGCACTAACGGAAAGTTTATAATTTTTATTACCTAAAAGCAAAAAAGAACTAAAAATAAAGCAAAAAACAAAAGAAAATAAATAATGCAAAAAACAGAAGAAAAAAAACTGTTAAAATTAAAAAAATGCCACCTACTGGGCCACCACGGCCTGAATACGACTAGAAACCCTACCATGGGCCAGGATTCAGGCCCGCAGAAGGCCAAGTAGGCCCATCAGGCATAGGAGTGACAATTAGGCTCGTAAGCTTGTGATACGTCTCCAACGTATCTATAATTTTTTGATTGTTCCATGCTATTATATTACCCGTTTTGGATGTTTATGGGCTTTAGTCTACACTTTTATATCATTTTTGGGACTAACCTACTAACCGGAGGCCCAGTCCGAGTTGCTGTTTTTTTGCCTATTTTAGTGTTTCGGAGACAAGGAATATCAAACGGAGTCCAAACAGAATGAAACCTTCGGGAGAGTTATTTTTGGAATGGAAGCAAACCAAGAGACTTGGAGTAGACGTCAGGGCAGCTTCGAGGTGGCCACGAGGCAAGGAGGCGCGCCCTACCCCCTGGGCGCGCCCCCCACCCTCGTGGGCCCCTCGTGCCTCCCTTACCGACTTCTTTCGCCTATATATGTCCACATACCCTAAAAACATCAGGGAGCACAATAGATCGAAAGTTCTACCGCCACAAGTCTCCATAGCCACCAAAACTAATTGGGACCCTGTTTCGGCACCCTACCAGAAGGGGGATCCCTCACCGGTGGCCATCTTCATCATCCCGGCGCTCTCCATGACGAGAAGGGAGTAGTTCACCCTCGGGGCTGAGGGTATGTACCAATAGCTATGTGTTTGATCTCTCTCTCTCTCTCTCTCTCTCTCTCTCTCTCGTGTTCTTGAGGTGATACGATCTTGATGTATCGCGAGCTTTGCTATTATAGTTGGATCTTATGATGTTTCTCCCCCTCTGCTCTCTTGTGATGAATTGAGTTTTCCCCTTGAAGTTATCTTATCGGATTGAGAACACTTGATGTATGTCCCGTGCTTATCTGTGGTGACAATGGGATATTCACGTGATCTACTTGATGTATGTTTTGGTGATCAACTTGCGGGTTCAATGAACTTATGCATAGGGGTTGACACACGTTTTCGTCTTGACTCTCCGGTAGAAACTTTGGGGCACTCTTTGAAGTACTTTGTGTTGGTTGAATAGATGGATCTGAGATTGTGTGATGCATATCGTATAATCATGCCCACGGATACTTAAGGTGACATTGGAGTATGTAGGTGACATTTGGGTTTTGGTTGATTTGTTTCTTAAGGTGTTATTCTAGTATGAACTCTATGATAGATCGAATGGAAAGAATAGCTTCGTGTTATTTTACTATGGAATCTTGAATAGATCGATCAGAAAGGATAACTTTGAGGTGGTTTCGTACCCTACAATAATCTCTTCGTTTGTTCTCCGCTATTAGTGACTTTGGACTGACTCTTTGTTGCATGTTGAGGGATAGTTATATGATCCAGTTATGTTATTATTGTTGAGAGAACTTGCACTAGTGAAAGTATGAACCCTAGGCCTTGTTTCCTAGCATTGCAATGCCTTTTATGCTCACTTTTACCACTTGTTACCTTGCTGTTTTTATATTTTCATATTACAAAAACCTTTATCTACCATCCATATTGCACTTGTATCACCATCTCTTCTCCGAACTAGTGCACCTATACATTTTACCATTGTATTGGGTGTGTTGGGGACACAAGAGACTCTTTGTTATTTGGTTGCAGGGTTTCTTGAGAGAGACCATATTCATCCTATGCCTCCCACGGATTGGTAAACCTTAGGTCATCCACTTGAGGGAAATTTTCTACTGTCCTACGAACCTCTGCACTTGGAGGCCCAACAACGTCTACAAGAAGAAGGTTGTGTAGCAGACATCAAGCTCTTTTCCGGCACCGTTGCCAGGGAGGTGAGTGCTTGAAGGTATATCTTTAGATCTTGCAATCGAATCTTATAGTTTCTTTTTTTTTGTCACTAGTTTAGTCTATAAAAGAAAACTACAAAAAAATGGAATTGAGTTTGCCTCATACGCTTCATCTTTTTAATTTCTTTCGTAAGAATGATGGAAAGGAAAAATGTGCTCAAGTGCTAGAAGAAGAAGTCTATAAAATGTTTGGCACTAAATCTTTGAATGATGAGCATGATTGCAATGTTATTAGTACGAATTCCTTAAATATCCATGATGCTAATGATATGCAAAGCCACAAGCTTGGGGAAGCTATGTTTGATGAAGATGATATTTTTTCCCCAAGTTCTGATGAGCAAATTTATTATGATGAAAGCATGCCTCCTATTTATGATGATTATTGTGATGACACATATGCTATAAAGAATAAATATTACCATGAAACTTGTCATCTTGATTTTAATTTTCAATTGGATTATGCTTCACATGATAGTTATTTTGTTGAGTTTGCTCCCACTACGATTCATGAGAAGAATTTTGCTTATGTGGAGAGTAATAAAATTTCTATGCTTGTAGATCATGAAAAGAATGCTTTATGTGCTGGTTATAGTTTTGAATTAATTCATGATGCTACTGAAAATTATTATGAGGGAGGAACATATACTTGTAGGAATTGCAATAATATCAAGTTTCCTCTCTATGGGCTTAAAGTTTTGAAGTTATGCTTGTTTTGCCTTCCTATGCTAGTTGATTATTGTTCCCATAAGTTGTTTGCTCACAAAATTCCTATGCATAGGAAGTGGGTTAGGCTTAAATGTGCTAGTCATATGCTTCATGATGCTCCCGTTATGTTTCAATTCTTATCTTTTATGTGAGCATCATTGTCATCATCATGCCTAGCTAAAAGGCATTAAAGAAAAGTGCTTGTTGGGAGACAACCCAATATTTACCTTTACTGTTTTTATGTGTTCACATGATTATGCTACTATAGTAATCATGTTTTATAGCTTTTGTTTTAATAAAGTGCCAAGTAAGACCTTTAGGATAGCTTACGGTGATACTTGTGTTGATCGTGCTGAAAATCAGAAACTTTTGCACCCAGTAAATTAGTTTTGATAATTCACAGAAATGTGCTTTTGATCTGATTATTTTTTCTGTGGATTGGTACATAAATTGCTCAGGTTTTCCTAATTTGGTAGGATTTTGGGAGTTCCAGAAGTATTCGAATGATACAGATTACTACAGATTGTGCTGTTTTTGACAGATTCTGTTTTCTATGTGTTGTTTGCTTATTTTGATGAATCTATGAGTAGTATCGGTGGGTATGAACCATCGAGAAGTTGGAATACAATAGATATTACACCAATATGAATTTAGAATGAGTTCACAACAGTACCTAAGTGGTGATTTATTTTCTTATACTAATGGAGGTTATGAGTTTTCTGTTGAGTTTTGTGTTGTGAAGTTTTCAAGTTTTGGGTAAAGATTTGATGGACTATGGAATAAGGAGTGGCAAGCGCCTAAGCTTGGGGATGCCCTGGAAGGCATCCCCTCTTTCGTCTTCGTATATCGGTAACTTTACTTGGAGCTATATTTTTATTCACCACATGATATGTGTTTTGCTTGGAGTGTCTTGTATGATATGAGTCTTTGCTTTTAAGTTTGCCACAATCATCCTTGTTGTACACACCTTTTGGGAGAGACACACATGATTTGGAATTTATTAAAATACTCTATGTGCTTCACTTATATCTTTTGAGCTAGATAATTTTGCTCTAGTGCTTCACTTATATCTTTTTAGAGCACAGCGGTGGCTTAATTTTGTAGAAATTATTGATCTCTCATGCTTCACTTATATTATTTTGAGAGTCTTTTAGAACAACATGGTATTTACTATGGTTGTAAAATTGGTCCTAGAATGATGGGCATCCAAGTTCGGTATAATAAAAACTATCATAGAAAGTGCATTAAACACTATGATCAATTTGATGCTTGATAGTTGTTTTGAGATATAAAGGTGGTGATGTTAGAGTCACTCTAGTTGGGTAATTATGAAATTGAGAAATACCTGTGTTAAGGATGGCAAGTCCCGTAGCATGCACATATGGTATAAGTTGTGTGACAAATTTGCTGCATGGGGTGCTCTTTTAATTGTCTTCCTTATGTGTGGAGGTCGGGATTGCGCGATGGTTAACTCCTACCAACCCTTCCCCTAGGAGAATGCATACTAGTACTTTTTTCGAGGGCAAGTAAACTTTTGCAATAAGTATATGAGTTCTTTATGACTAATGTGAGTCCATGGATTATGCGCACTCTCACCCTTCCATCATTGCTAGCCTCTATTATCCCGCGCAACTTTTGCCGGTATCATGCACGCACCATTTACCTTCCTCAAAACAGCCACCATACCTACCTATTATGGCATTTCCATAGCCATTCCGAGATATATTGCCATGCAACTTTCCACCATTCCGTTTATTATGACACGCCCCATCATTGTCATATTGCTCTATGCATGATCATGTAGTTGACATCGTATTTGTGGCAAGGCCACCTTCATAATTTTTCATACATGTCACTCTTGATTCATTGCATATCCCGGTACACCTCCGGAGGCATTCACGTAGAGTCATATTTTTGTTCTAAGTATTGAGTTGTAATTTTTGAGTTGTAAATCAATAAAAGTGTGATGATCTTCATTATTAGAGCATTGTCCCAAGTGAGGAAAAGATGATGAAGACTATGATTCCCCCACAAGTCAGGATGAGACTTCAGACTATATAAAAATAAAAGATGCCAAAGAAGCCAATAAAAAAGAGAGGCCAAAGAAGCCCACCAAATAAAAAAAGAAAAAAAAGAAAAAAAAAGGGAAAAGAAAGAAATGAATGAGAGAAAAGAGAGAAGGGACAATGTTACTACCTTTTTCCACACTTGTGCTTCAAAGTAGCACCATGATCTTCATGATAGAGAGTCTCCTATGTTGTCACTTTCATATACTAGTGGGAATTTTTCATTATAGGACTTGGCTTGTATATTCCAATGATGGGCTTCCTCAAAATGCCCTAGGTCTTCGTGAGAAAGCAAGTTGAATGCACACCCACTTAGTTTATTTTGTTGAGCTTTCATATATTTATAGCTCTAGTGTATCCGTTGCATGGCAATCCCTACTCTCTCACATTGATATCTATTAATGGGCATCTCCATAGCCCGTTGATACGCCTAGTTGATGTGAGACTATCTTCTCCCTTTTTGTCTTCACAACCACCACCATATTACACATATAGTGCTATTTCCATGGCTTACGCTCATGTATGGCGTAAGAGTTGAAAAAGCTGAAGCGCGTTAAAAAGTATGAATCAATTGCTTGGCTGAAACCGGGGTTGTGCATGATGGGAGTATTTTGTGTAATGAAAATGAAGCATGGCCTAACTATATGATTTTGTAGGGATAAGCTTTCTTTGGCTATGCTATTTTTATAAGACATGATTACTTGTTAGTATGCTTGAAGTATTACTATTTTTATGTTTTATAAGCTTTTATCTTGAATCATTTGGAGCTGAACAATCATGCCACAATAAAGAAAATTACATTGAGAATTATGCTAGGTAGCATTCCACATCAAAAATTCTGTTTTTATCATTTACCTACTCTAGGACGAGCATGAATTAATCTTGGGGATGCTTGATACATCTCCAACGTATCTATAATTTTTTATTGTTCCATGCTATTATATTACCCGTTTTGGATGTTTATGGGCTTTACTCTACACTTTTCATTTTTGGGACTAACCTACTAACCGGAGGCCCAGCCCGAATTGCTGTTTCTTTTCCTATTTCAGTGTTTCGAAGAAAAGGAATATGAATCAGAGTCCAAACGGAATGAAACCTTCGGGAGAGTTATTTTTGGAATGGAAGCAATCCAGGAGACTTGGAGTAGACGTCAGGGCAGCTTCGAGGTGGCCACGAGGGAGGAAGGCGCGCCCTACCTCCCTGGGTGCGGCCCCCACCCTCGTGGGCCCCTCGTGGCTCCCCTGACCGACTTCTTTCGCCTATATATGTCCATATACCCTAAAAATATCGGGAAGCACAATAGATCGGGAGTTCCGCCACCGCAAGCCTCTATAGCCACCAAAAACCAATCGGGACCCTGTTCCGGCACCCTACCAGAGGGGGGATCCCTAACCGGTGGCCATCTTCATCATCCCGGCGCTCTCCATGATGAGGAGGGAGTAGTTCACCCTCGGGGCTGAGGGTATGTACCAATAGCTATGTGTTTGATCTCTCTCTCTCTCTCGTGTTCTTGAGGTGATACGATCTTGATGTATCGCGAGCTTTGCTATTATAGTTGGATCTTATGATGTTTCTCCCCCTCTACTCTCTTGTGATGAATTGAGTTTTCCCCTTGAAGTTATCTTATCGGATTGAGTCTTTAAGGATTTGAGAACACTTGATGTATGTCTTGCCGTGCTTATCTGTGGTGACAATGGGATATTCATGTGATCTACTTGATGTATGTTTTGGTGATCAACTTGCAGGTTCAATGAACTTATGCATAGGGGTTGGCTCACGTTTTCGTCTTGACTCTCTGGTAGAAACTTTGGGGCATTCTTTGATGTACTTTGTGTTGGTTGAATAGATGAATCTGAGATTGTGTGATGCATATCGTATAATCATGCCCACAGATACTTGAGGTGACATTGGAGTTTCTAGGTGACATAGGGTTTTGGTTGATTTGTATCTTAAGGTGGTATTCTAGTATGAACTCTATGATAGATCGAACGAAAAGAATATCTTCGTGTTATTTTACTACGGACTCTTGAATAGATCGATCAGAAAGAATAACTTTGAGGTGGTTTCGTACCCTACAATAATCTCTTTGTTTGTTCTCTTCTATTAGTGACTTTGGAGTGACTCTTTGTTGCATGTTGAGGGATAGTTATATGATCCGGTTATGTTATTATTGTTGAGAGAACTTGCACTAGTGAAAGTATGAACCCTAGGCCTTGTTTCCTAGCATTGAAATACCGTTTACGCTCACTTTTACCACTTGTTACCTTGATGTTTTTATATTTTTAGATTACAAAAACCTTTATCTACCATCCATATTGCACTTGTATCACCATCTCTTCGCTGAACTAGTGCACCTATACAATTTACCATTGTATTGGGTGTGTTGGGGACACAAGAGACTCTTTGTTATTTGGTTGCAGGGTTGCTTGAGAGAGACCATCTTCATCCTACGCCTCCCACGGATTGATAAACTTTAGGTCATCCACTTGAGGGAAATTTTCTACTATCCTACAAACCTCTGCACTTGGAGGCCCAACAACGTCTACAAGAAGAAGGTTGTGTACTAGACATCAGCCTGCAATGGAGAGGAGCTCGAGAGGGGTGCGGCAGTGGGGCTTATAAACCACTGCGTGCCCCTGCTATGTCTTGAGCTTGCATTGGTTTTCCTTGAAGAGGAAAGGGTGATGCAGCAAAGTAGCGTAAGTATTTCTCTCAGTTTTGGAGAACCAAGGTATCAATCCAGTAGGAGGCTCCCCAAAAATTCCCACACACCTACACAAACAAACAAGAACCTCGCAACCAACACAATAAAGGGGTTGTCAATCTGAGGGAGTCCTGGATTAGGGGGTGTCCGGATGGCCGGACTATGACCTTTGGCCGGACTCCCAGACTATGGAGATACAAGATTGAAGACTTCGTCCCGTGTCCGGATGGGACTTTCCTTGGCGTGGAAGGCAAGCTTGGCGATACGATATGTAGATCTCCTCCCATTGTAACCGACTTTGTGTAACCCTATCCCTCTCCGGTGTCTATATAAACCGGAGAGGTTTAGTCCGTAGGACAAACAACAATCATACCATAGGCTAGCTTCTAGGGTTTAGCCTCTCTGATCTCGTGGTAGATGAACTCTTGTACTACCCATATCATCAATATTAATCA
Organism: Triticum dicoccoides; assembly: GCF_002162155.2. Taxonomy (NCBI): domain Eukaryota; kingdom Viridiplantae; phylum Streptophyta; class Magnoliopsida; order Poales; family Poaceae; genus Triticum; species Triticum dicoccoides. The sequence continues at coordinate 451,776,710 of NC_041389.1, read as the reverse complement.
AGCAGGAGTAGGGTTTTACCTCCATCGAGAGGGCCCAAACCTAGGTAAAAACATCGTGTCCCTTGTCTCCTGTTACCATCTGCCTAGACGCACAGTTCGGGACCCCCTACCCGAGATCCGCCGGTTTTTACACCGACATTGGTGCTTTCATTGAGAGTTCCACTGTGTCGTCACCATCAGGAAGGATGCCACGTCCCGTCTTTAAAGACGGCACTCTTGCTAAATGAGCTTTTGCTATCGGCCAAACTCTCCGGCTAGGCGGTTTTCTTATGACCGCCTGTTCGGCCGCCGCGCCGACGATGACTTCTCGGGTCATCAAAAGCAATCTCCACGTCGACTCGGAACTCGCCGAGTAGTTAGATCATATGGAGCTCTCTTCCTTAAACGAGCTCTTGGATTGCATCGCCACCCTGGGAGTCGCTACAGACTACGATCAGATAGGGCTTAAACCCGATCCAAGAGAAATTGACTCTCCCCAGGTCACCCACCATGTCGCAGTGGTGGAGGAACAATGCGGCGAATCTATACCCATCTTAAGGACCAAATATGTCCGGATTCCTGATCCCCCCAAGCCAGATAGCCGCGGAGGGGAGGACGTCACTCAAGCCCTGAACTTAAAGCCAGGCGGCAGGCCAGATTCATTGGACAGCATCCAAGAACCCAAGCTTCCGAATTCGGAAACTCCTTGGCCCCTGAGCCTCAGATCGGGCGAGGTTCCGGATTTAACTCCACCCGCCCACCCTAACATAAGGGATCTATCCCAAGTTCGGCAAGAGCCCACGGAAACAGTACATCATTACTAGGCCAGATTCCTCCTGGTTATGAACAGGATAGAAGACTGCCGCGAAGAGGATGCAATTTCATCCTTCTACAATAATTGCACGGACATCGGAATCCTCAACGCCATAAGTCACTGTGATATTACACGCTTCACTGACTTGGCATCCATGGTACGAAAATACTATGCGATGGAAAGCGTCCGGAAAACCAAAATAAAATTCTGGGACGACCCGGCCCTGAATACAACCCCAGTCCGAAATAAAAGGGCGCATTATCGCCATGCACAGGGGTTAATTACCAAAAACAAAACCCTCTATAGGGTATGGAACCGTACTAGAGGGATGGCTCAATGGACCCTGTAAAATTCATAGTACAGAGGGCGTCACACCAACTCATAGCCTTAAAGCATGTTGGATACTCTGGCAGGTGGCCAGAAGTGGCGAGGAGCTTCTAACTCCAGAATCCGCAGAGCACCACCCCAGGAATACCAGTACGGTATCAACAGTCTTCGAGACTTTCGCATCAAACAATGTGCGGAAACGAACACTCCTCAGCCTTACCGAAGTCTACCAGGTAGCAACAATAAACCCATGAAGTGACACGGCTATTACATTTAATGCCAATGACGAACCTAAATTCCGAACAGCCCGAGCACCAGCCGCATTGGTCCTCAGTCCGATAGTGGACGGCTTTCGACTTACCAAGGTACTCATGCATGGTGGCAGCGGATTGAACCTCATTTATGAGGAAACCCTTCGAAAAATGGAAATAGACTAGAGCCGCATTGAGCGAAGCAACACAACCTTTAGAGGAATAATCCCCAGTCGGGAAGCGTGCTGTATAGGAAAAATCACACTGGATGTGGTGTTCGGCACACCGGATAATTACAGGTCCGAGGAGGTCACATTTCAAGTGGCCCCGTTCAGCAGCGGATACCATGCTTTGTTAGGGCGAGAGGCATTCACAATTTTTCAAGCTATACCCCTACATGAAGCTCAAAATGCCCGGACCTAACGAAATCATCACTCTTGCTAGTGACCCGGACATAGCACCCCGCGCCAAAAACAAGACAGCCACACTGGCCCTTGAGGCATTATCCGAAGCCCTAGCGGCCGAGGAACTAACTGCGCTGCGCTCCATGGTGGACAGGGACGACGTGATACTCGACAAAAGATCCAAGTCCACCTCCTTTAAACTGGCAGACGAAATAGTCAAATTCCAAGTCCATCCAACGGACCCTACAAAAACGGCCTCCATCGGGGCACAATTAAACCCTGATGTAGACGCCGCACTACGAGAATTCCTACGTGAAAATTGGGACATCTTTGCTTGGCACCCTTCAGACATGCCAGGAATCCCACGCAGGCTGGCCGAGCACAGCCTAAACATCCTAAAAGGATTCAAGCCTGTTAAGCAGGCTCTTCGGCATTTCTCTGAACCTAAGAGACAAGCCATGGGAGAGGAGCTAGCCAAACTACTGGAAGCCGGATTCATCAGAGATATAAAACATCCGGACTGGCTAGCAAACCTGGTGATGGTACCAAAGAAGGACAAATCCTGGCGCCTATGCGTCGATTTCAAGGACCTCAACAAGGCTTGCCCAAAGGATCCCTTCCCCCTCCCCCGCATTGATCAAATCATCGACGCTACCGCAGGACACGATTCATTGTGTTTCCTCGACGCATACTCTGGCTACCATCAAATGAAGATGGCAGAGCCAGAACAAGCCGCAACGGTATTTATAACCCCATACGGCCCATTCTGCTTCAACACAATGCCCTTCGGGCTCAAAAACGCTGGTGCAACATATCAACGCATGATTCAGACATGTCTGGCCAACCAGATCGGCAAAACAGTCAAAGCATACGTGGATGACATGGTCATCAAAAACAAGCATGTAGAAACTCTAATAGACAACTTGAGGCTCATGTTCGATAACCTCCGAACATATGACATCAAGCTTAACCCGGAAAAATGCGTTTTCGGCATACCAGCCGGAAAGCTCTCGGGTTTCATTGTATCCGGTAGAGGAATTGAAGCAAACCCAGCCAAGATCCGAGCTCTGTCACAATTGGATATTCCAAAGGACCTCAAACAAATACAAAAATTGACTGGATGCGTGGCGGTTCTAAGCCGCTTCATCTCCCGCTTGGGAGAAAAGGAATTACCCCTTTATCGCCTCCTCTGGCGCACCGAACACTTTGAGTGCACGGATGCTCCCACGGCCGGACTCGAAGAAATAAAAGCCATATTGGCAACAAACCCGGTCCACGCCTAACATCGGCGAACCAATGCTATTGTACATTGCGGCAACTCATCAAGTTGTAAGCGCAATGCTCATCATCGAACGAGAAACGGACGGACACAAATCCCCCCTTCAAAAACCAGTCTACTACGTGTCCACTGTCCTCACTCCATGCAAGTCACGGTACCCGCATTACCAAAAGATAGCGTACGCAGTGTTCATGGCGTCCCGGAAGCTACGAGATTACTTTCAAGAGTGTTCAATAACAATAGCCTCTGAAGTGCCTCTTAATGATATTATAAACAACCGCGGCGCGACGGGCCGGACTGCCAAATGGTCCATTGAGCTCCTCCCATTCGAAAACCTATAAGCCACGGCGAGCTATCAAGTCGCAAGTTTTGGCCGACTTTGTCGCTGAATGGACTGAAGCCGAACTCCCTAAAGAGTACAGCACATATTCCAACTGGATCATGCACTTAGACGGCTCCAAAATGCTAGCGGGTCTGGGGGCTGGTGTCATTCTGACGTCCCCAACAGGAGATACAGTTCAATATGTACTCCAGATAATGTATGCGGACTCTAACAATGCAGCCGAATACGAGGCCCTTCTACATGGTCTCCGGATGGCAGTCTCCATGGGCATTCAACGCCTAGAGGTGTGTGGGGATTCGAACCTCGCGATATCCCAAATAAATCGAGACTTTAATGCCAAGGATCCGAAAATGGCAGCTTATCGCAATGTCGTCCTAAAAATGTTAGCATGGATCGAGGGGCTCGAATTTCACCATATAGCCCGGGAAAATAATCAGGCAGCAGACGTCTTGGCACGCATTGGCGCATTGACGTCAGAATGCCAAGGATCCGAAAATGGGAAGGGGAGTCCGGAAATAACAACCCGGACTCACCCGGACCACCTGACACTGAACATTCTGACACAACGGGAGGCTCTGCCAACGAAGTAACATCCTCAGCCCACGTAATAATGGCAGTCATTGCCCCGTGGACAAAACCATTCTTAGCCTACCTAACTAGGCAAGAACTCCCCGAGGACCAAAATGAGGCACGTTGCATAGTGCGGCGATGTAAAGCCTACAAAGTCCATGAAGGAGAGCTTTATAGGAAAAGCACCACCGGAGTCCTTCAAAGGTGTATCTCCGAAGAGGAAGGGCGGGACCTTCTGGCTGAAATTCATGCCGGACTAGGCGGGCACCACGCCGCAGCCCGGGCCCTCGTAAGCAAGGCCTTTTGTACTGGATTTTATTGGCCTACGGCTCGGACAAATGCTCAGGATTTAGTCCAACGATGCGTCGGCTGCCAATTATTCACTACCCAAAGCCATATGGCACCCATCGCCCTCCAAACTATACCCATCACCTGGCCCTTCGCGGTCTGGGGGCTTGACATGGTTGGACCCCTTAAAGGGGGGACCCACAAGCAAAAATACTTATTGGTCATGGTTGACAAATTCACCAAATGGATAGAGGCCAAGCCTGTTAAGACGGCCGAATCCGGACCAGTGATAGACTTCATATCAGGGGTCGTACACCGTTACGGCGCCCCCCACAGCATCATCACTGATAACGGCACGAACTTTACGGCCGACGAGGTAAAACTCTAGTGCAAAAACATGGGCATCAAGCTCAACTACGCTTCAGTCTATCACCCACAAACTAACGGTCAAGTCGAGCGGGCAAATGGTCTAATCATGAGCGGCATCAAATCCAGACTAGTGCGGTCCCTCAAGGAATCTAACACGCACTGGGTAGAGGAGCTCGACTCCATACTCTGGGGGCTGTGGACCACGCCGAACCGCACTACCGGATTCACACCATTTTTTATGGTATACGGTGCAGAGGCAGTTCTGCCCTGCGACATAATTCATGACTCACCTCGCGTGCGCATGTACGAGGAAAGAGAAGCCGAACTCTATCGACAGGACAGTTTGGACGCATTGGAGGAGGAGCGCGACGTGGCAAAAGCTCGTTCCGCATTCTATCAACATCAGGCTCGAAGATATCAAAGCAGAGAAGTACGGGCCAAAACTTACAATGTTGGCGAATTAGTTCTACGCCTGCCGGACAAGAAAAAGGACAAACTCAAGCCCAAATGGGAAGGTCCCTTCATAATCGACCAAGTCCTGACTGGTGGAGCGTACCGTCTGTGAAATGCATCGGATAACCGACTCGAGCCGAACCCATGGAACGTCGCGCGCCTACAAAGATTCTACGCCTAGCGCCGGACTCTGTGTTCATCTCCTTACTCTGTTTATTTTTTACACATTAGATGTCTTATATTTCTCTCCTTCTCCCTCCTTTTCTCTTGCAGCCTTTTAAGGGCTCATTTGCGCCTCGTTCGCACACAATTGATGCGCTATCCGCGCTCATTATACCTGGGGGCTTCTTCAACAGAAGCTTATTCATATGGGCCTCGTGCCCAAGACGTGTTTCACACTTCCGCATGTACCTTTTATTCACCATTATATGCATCGATATGACTTAAGTTTTGGCCAAGCTGGGTTGCCTGGCTCCTGTGCTTACCCCTACGTTTCCGATTATTCGGCTAGGTGGTAAAGGGAGCACCTCTGCGATTGTTACTGCCGGGTCAGCCGGATGTGTACCTCAGACTGGGTGAAGCCGAAAGCTAGCGTTCTTAAGGGAATATTCGGTCGGTGAACTAAAAGATGTTTTTTACCTTGATTATTTATCCGCCCCCGGATGCTTTCCTGCTTTTTTCGCAGTTCGGACATGCACTTTAGGGCATGCCTCCCAGGGAAAGGAACCCCTAACTGAACTATTCTCCCTGGAAGATGTTTCTTACTAACCATGTAATATAACATAACTAGTTGGGCACTTGTCTGCTAAAGCACTAAGCACCCCTGCGCCTGGTATCCACGCATGCCCCTGTTCTTACATAACTGAGAGGGTATTCGGACACACTCCGGACTATCGGGTCCTGAGGTTGAAGCGAAAAGGTCCGCTATGACAAACGATCTACAATCTGTCTAGAAGGCATTTTACATATCATTTTAAATTACATAGTCAATTTGACTGGGTATATTCCTCTTCAATACCATCCAACAGGCTGTCTAGTTTACAGTCCTGTTGGGAATATTTTGCGGCCAACTCTACCTGGCCGTACACTAAACTGACAGGGATCTCCTTCCCATCGGGCCCCACAGGTCCGACCTCGGCCATGTGGTTTGGGTCAGCCTTCGTGTACCACGTCTTCACCATGGCCCAGGCTTCCCGGGCGCCTTGACGGCAGGCCGATATCTTCCATAATCGGAAGCGCCGCCACGCTCCCTTCAGCTTCTCTGCAAGCTCTCCAAGGCCTTCAGGCACGGAGAGGATGGCCACAAGGCCTGGGCGACGCCTTGCATCACCTGCCGAACTCATTCGTGCAGTTGTGAGAGCTCGGGAAGAAGGACACCCGTAGAACCGGGCATTTCCTCTGCAGGTCGACCTGTCAGCACACCTACAGACATAACGCTGTCAATTCAACTTCCTCGCTGAACTCTTCTTTTCATAAGATCGTTCAAGCGCTTACTAAAAATGTCGTGTCGAAGCCGCCGATTCTCCTTCACGGAGTCCGACAGCTGAGCACGAACATCCTTTAGTTCCTCGCCCAGCTGGGTGTTTGCATCTTGAAGCTTGTTCTTCTCTTGCCTCACCCTTGTAAGCATGCTCTCGCCGGCCTTTAACTGGCACAAGAGTTGTTGCCTGTCCGGATCCACTCCGGCGCCATCTGCACTGTTATTGTCAGAATTGCACACATGCCGCACTTCACCACATACTTATCTTTCGAAGCGTATAATACCGGAGGGGGTCTCTTTGGGCTTCCTTGTTGTGGCTAGTGCGGCCTCAAGTTGGGCTTTGCACTCTTCCAGCTCCTGGGACAGTCGGGTATTCTTTTCTGTAAGATCCTGCATAACAAATGATCCTTAAATCAGTCATTCTAACTGTTTCAAGTCTCGGGGGCTACTGACATATGTAACCACCAAATTTTCTCACCTGTATGTCTTTTACATACTGCTCTGTGGCTCTGGCTAGACCATTTTGAGCAGCACGGAGGTATGCGTCTCCCGTATGAAAAGCGTCCAACGCCTCTTGGGAAAAACAAGCGTCACGAAGAACAGTCCGGCGACGCCTGTGGTTCATGGCACTCTCCACCTCGGAATTGGTGGCAGACAGCCCATCCGCATCCTCTATCGGAGGAGCGCCCGGTACGCGCCCCGTGTTCGCCTCCGCTTCCGGACCCGGCCTTGAAGCCTGGCCAGTGGATATAGTCCGGCGGGCGCTCTTCTTCCTAAAGTAAGCATGAGCGTTAGTATGCCTTGAGGGCATAAACCCTGGGCATTAAAGTTACACGCCGTACCGTTGCGTCGGTGTCTCGATCCGGTTTGCACTTCTTTTTAGCCCGCTGGGCCTCGATGGCCCTTGTTGGCTAGCTGCCGCGGGCTCGGCCCTCCGCCTCAAGGATTTCCCCTGCGAAAAACGCCATTGGTATACGGCGATCAAAAATAAGCACGGATGGATCCTCTTGAAAGTACTAGGACTTTGATCTTAGTTACCTTTGAGGCTGGAAGTAGTCCGGGATAATCGGCCGTAATGGCCACTAACGTGTTGTCCTTACTCAATTGATGAAACACCTCGTCAATCAGCTCCACACATAAGTCCGGGTCCTCATGGGAGTCTAGGTCGAGGGACCGTTCCGGGTCCTCGGGTTGTGGAGGAGGGCTGTTTATCTCATTTACAGTCTGGCGTAGCTCCTGCGTTGAAATTGCTAGACTAAGTACTTAACTATGGGAATATAAAAATGGATGGGTAAGTGAACGTGTTCGCTTACCAAGCTTGGAGGATTGTACATAGAGAATCCGCCCCGTGGGTTGACGCGGAGGAATTCCTCCTCTTCTCCCTTGTACAAAGCGGACAAGATCTTCGTTAGAGTGGCAGCCAAATCCGGCCCCTTACGGCCGCACCGGGTGGCGTCGTCCTCCCCATTGAAATCCCACATGGGGTGGCCTCGGTATTGAAGCAGCTGCACCCCCCGCGTAATGCATATGGCCATGACCTCGATCATGGTCAGTTCGGAATGAGCTAACAACCTTATCCGGCTCATCAGGTAAAGGACGTCCCTGTCATTTTCCTTCTGAGGGCTCCGTGGGCGCCAGCTCAGGCGTTTCTTCAAGGGAGCATTATCAAACTGAGGGAGGCTGATCCGTACAGGGTCTGGCAGAGGGACGTCTTCTATATAAAACCATTCTGAAGGCCAGTCTTCGGACACCTTCTTTGGGGTTCCGGATAGATATCCAGTCCCGGCGATGCGCCATAGTTCGGCTCCGCCCACTTGATATATCAACCCCTCCTAAGAACGGGGCACGAGGCCGAACAACTTCTTCCACAGCGCGAAATGGGCCTCGACGCCCAAAAACAGCTTGCAAAGGGCTACGAAGCCCGCAATATGCAATATGGAGGCAGGCGTAAGGTTGTGTAACTGGAGGCCATAGAACTCCAGGAGCCCCCGGAGAAACGGATGAACTGGAAATCCGAGCCCTCTTATTAAATAAGGGACAAGGCATACCCGCTCTCCTTTGGAGGGATTGGGGACGCTCTCCGCTTGCTCTCCACCATTATAAGTGGCAATCCCGGCTCGAACTGGGACCATGTAAGCTGGGGGAGAAGCCCCTTGGCTTGGAGCGCTACTAGATCGCTGTGCGGGACGGAACACCTCTCCCAATCTCCAGGCTGAGGGCTGGGGGGCGAGAGGAGGAGCTGCGTCGACCGTCCATGACGGAATGGATCTTTGTCGAACGCGCTCCGATGAATGCTCGTGGAGGGAAGATGGTGTGATTCGGATCTAAGTCCCCGCCTCTTTTATAGGCGGCCCATTTTCGCAGCTAAGGGGGTAAATGAAAAAACACTATGTCTTTTCGCATTCTTTTGACACGTGCAAGATGGCCATTATTGGGCGCAGAAGCCAAGGAGCGCAACATTCATCGGAAGTCGGACACTATTCGACAGGTATATGGGATTTGGAGAAGAACCCGCCTTGCAATGACGAAGACAAATCTGCGTGCCAGACGCATCGTCATTGAAGCCTAGTTCGGGGGCTACTAAGGGAGTCCTGGATTAGGGGGTATCTGGATGGCCGGACTCCCGGACTATGGAGATACAAGATTGAATACTTCGTCCCGTGTCCGGATGGGACTTTCCTTGGCGTGGAAGGCAAGCTTGGCGATACGATATGTAGATCTCCTCCCATTGTAACCGACTTTGTGTAACCCTAGCCCTCTCCGGTGTCTATATAAACCGGAAAGGTTTAGTTCGTAGGATGAACAACAATCATACCATAGGCTAGCTTCTAGGGTTTAGCCTCTCTGATCTCGTGGTAGATCAACTCTTGTACTATCCATATCATCAATATTAATCAAGCAGGAGTAGGGTTTTACCTCCATCGAGAGGGCCCGAACCTGGGTAAAAACATCGTGTCCCTTGTCTCCTGTTACCATCCGCCTAGACGCACAGTTCGGGACCCCCTACCTGAGATCCGCCGGTTTTTACACCGACACAATCCCTTGACGGCCACTTGCGAAAGTGAGATCTGATAGAGATAATATGATAAGATAAATATATTTGGTATTTTTATGATATAGATTGGAAAATAAAAGATGCAAATAAAAGTAGATGGAAAACTTATATGATAAAAGATAGACCCGGGGGCCATAGGTTTCACTAGTGGCTTCTCTCAAGATAGCATAAGTATTACGATGGGTGAACAAATTACTGTCGAGCAATTGATAGAAAAGCGCATAGTTATGAGATTATCTAGGCATGATCATATATATAGGTATCACGTCCGTGACAAGTAGACCGAAACGATTCTGCATCTACTACTATTACTCCACACATCGACCGACTCCTGCCTGCATCTAGAGTACTAAGTTCATGAAGAACAGAGTAACGCATTAAGAAAGATGACATGATGTAGAGGGCTAAATTCATGCAATATGATATAAACCCCATCTTTTTATCCTCGATGGCAACAATACAATACGTGCCTTGCTGCCCCTACTGTCACTGGGAAAGGACACAACAAGATTGAACCCAAAGCTAAGAACTTCTCCCATTGCAAGAAAGATCAATCTAGTAGGCCAAACCAAACTGATAATTCAAAGAGAGTTGCAAAGATAACTTAATCACACATAAAAGAATTCAGAGGAGATTCAAATATTTCTCATAGATAAACTTGATCATAAACCCACAATTCATCGGATCTTGACAAACACACCGCAAAAAGAGTTACATCGAATAGATCTCCAAGAAGATTAAGGAGAACTATGGACCCGGAGGTCTGTGGTAAACTACTCACAACTCATCAGAGGGGCCTTGGAGATGATGTAAAGGCCCTCCATGGTCGATTCCCCCTCTGGCGGAGCACTGACGAAGGCTCCAAGATGGGATCTCGCGGATATAGAAGGTTGCGGCGGTGGAAATAGTTTTTCGTGGTGCTCTTGGATGTTTTTGGGGTACGTGGGTATATATAGGGGGAAGAAGTAGGTCGGTGGACGCTCGAGGGGCCCACGAGGGTGGGGGCGCACCCACCCCTAGGGGGCACGCCGGGCACTCTCGTGGCCGCCTCGTCTGTTGCTTGACTTCCACTCCAAGTCCCCTGGATTGCGTTTGTTCCAAAAAGATTGCTCCCGAATGTTTCATTCCGTTTGGACTTCGTTTGATATTCCTTTTCTTCGAAACACTGAAATAGGAAAAAAAAACAGCAATTCGGGTTGGGCCTCTCGTTAGTAGGTTAGTCCCAAAAATGATATAAAAGTGTAAAGTAAAGGCCATAAACATCCAAAACGGGTAATATAATAGCATGGAACAATCAAAAATTATAGATACGTTGGAGACGTATCAGCCCCTCTCAACTAGCAAGGTGGGACTAAAGTTTTGGCCACGGGCAGCACGAGGCCATTGGTCCCGGTTGGTGGTACCAACCGGTACCAAAGGGGGCCATTGGTACCGGTTCATGGAACCAACCGGTACCAATGCCCCCCTTTGGTACCGGTTGGTGCCACCAACCAGTACCAAAGGCCTCTGTTTCCCGCCCTTTTGGCTCCTGAAAAGAGACTTTGGTACCGGTTGGTGGCACCAACCGGTACCAAACGGGGGCATTGGTACCAGTTGGTGCCACGAACCGGTACCGATGCCCTGGGTATATAAGCAACACTTAGCAGTTTCGACGAAATCCCCAACTTCTTCTCCCCCGACGCCCCTGCTCCTCCTCGTCGTTGTCGCTGCCCGACGCCCCTGCTCTACCTTGCCGTCGCCGCCGCCACCGACGCCGCCAGGCTGCTCGCCATCACCGTCGCCGCCACCACCGACGCCCCTGCCCCCTGCTCCTCCTCGTCGTTGTCGCCGCCCGACGCCCCTGCTCCACCTTGCCGTCGCCGCCGCCACTGACGCTGTCAGGCTGCTCTTACTTAGACTCTGTTGAATAAGTTGAATTGAAATTGCTTGGTGATTGAGAACATAGGTTGTTGAGTTTCAAGAGAATTCATTGTTTGAGCCTTAACATGTGAATTGGTTGCTACTATAACATGAGAAGTTTTATAAGAAAGAATTGCTATTATGATGCTAGGAAAAGTGATTGGAATTGTCATTGATCAAACTTATGCACTTTGCTAGCATTCACACTTCATAAATTGTTTCTTTTATCATTTACCTACTCGAGGACGAGTAAGAATTAAGCTTGGGGATGCTGATACGTCTCCAATGTATCCATAATTTATGAAGTATTCATGCCATTATATTATAATTCTTGGATGTTTTGCAATCATTTTATAGCAACTTTATATCATTTTTTGGGACTAACCTATTGACCCAGTGCCCAGTGCTAGTTGCTGTTTTTTGCTTGTTTTTTACTTCATAGGAAATCAATATCAAACGGAGTCCAAATGCAATCAAACTCCTGGAGGATTTTTTGGGCCAAAAGAAAGCCAGTGGGCCAAGGAAGCACATGGGGAGCTGCTCGAGCGGAGTAGCACCCACCAGGGTGCACCAGGAGGCCCAGGCGCGCCCTGGTGGGTGCCCCCCGGACCGCCTCTTTACCCTACAAAATCCCAAATATTCCAAAAACCTTCAGGGTAGACCTAGATCAGAAGTTCCGCCACCGCAAGGCCTCTGTATCCATGAGATCTAATCTAGACCCCGTTTCGTCACCCTGCCGAAGGGGGGAATCATCATCGGTGGCCATCTTCATCATCCCGGCGGCCACCACAATGAGGAGGGAGTGGTCCACCCTCGGGGCTGAGGGTTTGTACCAGTAGCTATGTGTTTAATCACTCTATCTCTCGTGTTCTTGAGATGCACAATCTTGATGTATCGCGGGCTTTGTTAATATAGCCGGATCATATGGTGTTTTTCCCTCTCTATCTTGTTATGATGAATTGAGTTTTTCCCTTTGAGATTTCATTGTTATAGGATTGAATACTTTTATGGATTTGAGAACACTTGATATATGCTTGCAATTGAATATTCGCGGTGACAATGGGGTATCGTATTGATTCACTTCATATATGTTTTGGCACTCAACTCGCGGATTCCCGAGGTGACATTGGGGTAATCTATGCATAGGGGTTGATGCATGTTCTTGTCTTTGTTTCTCCAGTAGAAACCTTGGGGCACTCTTTGAAGTTCTTTGTGTTGGATTGAATATTATAAATCTGAATTTGCTTTGGTGTTAGTTTAGTACGAACTCTAGGATAGATCGAACGAAAAGAATAGCTTCATGTTATTTTAGTACGAACTCTTGAATAGATCGAACGGAAAGAATAACTTTGAGATGGTTTCGTACCTACAAACAATTCCATCTTTGTTCTCCGCTAGATAGGAACTTTGGAGTGATTCTTCATCGCACTTCAAGGGATGGTTATATGATCCGACTATGTTAGCATTGTTGAGAGATTGCGCTAGTGAAAGTATGCACCCTAGGCCTCATTTTCTATCATTGCAATGCCGTTTTTGTGCCTGTTTACTATTGGCTACCTTGCTGTTTTTACTTATTCAGATTATGAAAATATATTTCTACCATCCATATTACACTTTTATCACCATCTCTTCGCCTAGTGCACCTATACAATTTGCCATTGTATTGGGTGTGTTGGGGACACAAGAGATTTCTTGTATTGGTTGCAGGGTCGTTTTAGAGAGACCATCATCCTACACCTCTCATGGATTGATAAACCTTAGGTCATCCACTTGAGAGAAAATTGCTACTGTCCTACAAAACTCTGCGCTTGGAGGCCCAACACGTGTCTACAAGAATAAAGTTGCATAGTAGACATCAGTTCCTGAGTTTTTCCGCTGCATCGGCTCGCCAGTGCAGGGCACTAGTGCGAGATGTAGCAACCGTTGTCTTTACAATGGTTTTGGCATAAATAATGGACGGTCTTAGTGCTATTAGTTCTATGTTGCTAACTTTGTGCATGTACACAGCTGTTAGTATCAATTTGCTATCATCCAAACACTATTGCTATGTTGTTGCAGTTATATTTACCTTCCTCTTAAAATGTTCAATTTGTTATTTATAGTACATGAGTAAGAACTTGTAGTGTTGTCGTAGTTAATTATAGATTCTAATGTTTCAGAATTTGGTTGTTGTCTCAGTAGCAAATAATTCATTTGCACATTGATCATTTTGAGAAGATATGTCATAATTAACCTATTTCTTTAGTTTTTCAAAATAAGTATTGGTGATTTTCTATGTTGCTATAAACCCATTTTCCCTAGAATTGTTACTGATCTAGTTTTAAATATTATAGAATGAACGGAAGTGTTCTTACATGGAGTGGGTTTATCAAGAGTGGGCACAGTCTTTGAAGATGTGCCCAGCAAAGCCCTGGAGCATGTATCAGGAAGAGAACAGAGGTAGGCTTAGAGAAAGTGTTGTCAACGCTGAAGAATATTTGAAGATGCGTGATAAAAAGAGGAAGGTGGAGAATGAGCTCAGATTTTTTTAAATAAGACTTTGCTAAGATGGTGTTGGCGAAGGAGGAGGCACTTTCTCAGCTAGCTAGTGCAAAACATGTTCTTACTGAATTGAAACAGAGGTGGATAAGGCGAGCCTGGATGATCTTGATTAGGGAAATGAATATATTGTTTTTATGAAGTTGAACTATCTATATGATGTATTGTGCTGTTTTCCGGTAGCTATTGTACTGTGATATTAAAATATGTCTATGTGCCTGATATGAAATTGGCAAATAGTTGTTCGATATGAAATGTGAATTTGCGTAATACTGGAATTATTAATTGTAAATTAATAAACCTGCTAAATGGGTCATGAAACTTTGCAAACGGTTCTAGAAGTAAAAGCGCTTGTGATGGATAGCCCAATGCCACACAGTTTTTTTCATCAAATCGTGTGTGATGTAGTTGATAAAAGCAAACGATTAATCAACGCGAAGCGTGTGTGATAGTTACACCTACCACACACGAGCCTATACATAAACCTGTGTAGGATATACATACGAACGGAAATGTTTTCCCTGAATTGACTATGTGGAATGTACATACGAACGGAAACATTTTCCCTGGATTTACTATGTGGGGAGTACATACGAATGGAAACATTTTCCCTGGATTAACTGTGTGGGATGTACATAAGAATGTAAACGTACTCCTTGGATTGACTGTTAGTGATATACATACGAACGGAAATGTTTTTCTGGGATTCACCCCGTGGGATGTACATACGAACGGAAACAATTGGGTTTCAATGCCTTGTTCGATCGCACACGAGCTCATTTTGCCCCAGCCTGTGTGCCAAGAGGGCCTATCCCCGACGGTTTCTGGGTCGTGTGGGAAGGACCCCCCTATCGCCCACACTCACTTGGCGACAGTTCTAAATGTCGCCACGGAAAGGGGTTAAAAACCGTTTGTATAGAACCGACGCGTACTAGTGAAAGTACATACAGATATGAATGTGGCAGACCATTGAGTAAACCTCTTCCATGGCAAGACATGATCAACACCAAGACTCCATGGGTGTTAGATTCAAAACTATGTAAACTAGATTATTGACTCTACTACAAGTGGGAGACTGTTGAAAATATGCCCTAGAGGCAATAATAAATTGGTTAATATCATATTTCCTTGTTCATGATAAATGTTTATTATTCATGCTAGAATTTTATTGGCCGGAAACTTAAATACATTTGTGAATATATACATAGACAACACAATGTCCCTAGTGAGCCTCTACTAGACTAGCTCGTTGATCAAAGATGGTTAAAGTTTCCTAACCATAGACATGAGTTGTCATTTGATAACGGGATCACATCATTAGGAGAATGATGTGATGGACAATACCCAACCATAAGCTTAGCATCAGATCGTTTAGTTTATTTGCTATAGCTTTCTTCATGTCAAGTATCTGTTCTTTACACTATGAGATCGTGTAACTCCCTGACACCGGAGGGATACTTAGTGTGTATCCAAACGTCACTTTGTAACTGGGTGATCATAAAGGTGCTCTACAGGTATCTCCGAAGGTATCTGTTGGGTTGGCATGGATCAAGACTGGGATTTGTCACTCTGTATGACGGAGAGATATCTCTGGGCCCTCTCGGTAATATAACATCTTAAAGAGCTTGCAAACAATGTGACTAATTAGTCACGGGATCTTGTATTACGGAACAAGTAAAGAGACTTGCCGGTAACAAGATTGAACTATGTATGGAGATACCGACGATTGAATATCAGGCAAGTAACATATCGCCGGACAAAGGGAATTGCATACGGGATTAACCGAGTCCTTGACATCATGGTTCAACCGATAAAAGATCTTCATGGAATATGTAGGAATCAATTTAGGCATCCAGGTCCCGCTATTGATTATTGACCGGAGAGGTGTCTCGATCATGACTACATGATTCCCGAACCTGCAGGGTCACACGCTTAACGTTGGTTAACGCTAGAGTAGTATCGGGATATTTGATGATTGGTAACCGAATGTTGTTTGGGATCCCGGATGAGATCCTGGATGTCACGAGGAGTCTCAGAATGGTCGAGAGGTAAAGATTTATATATGGGAAGTCATCTTTTGGGTTCCGGAAAAAGGTAAAGTTTTTTCAGTATTGCACCGTGAAGCTTCTAGAAGGTTCCAAAGGATTCCGGAGGGGTCCGGAAGTCCATAAGTGGGTCTGCCACGACCCAAGGGCTGGCATGGGCTGAGGGGAGGCACCCTGGCCTTATTGGGCTAGATGCACCAAGTCCTCGAAAGCCCATGTGGCTAGTGAAGGGGGAAAAAGGGGAGTCCTAGTAGGAATAGGATTGGACTGTGAGTCCAAGTCCTCTCCCCCTTGGCTGCGCCCTAGGGCTTAGAGGGGTTGTTCTCCGCGCCCCTCCACCTATATATAGAGGGGAGGGGTGCCCCAAGAGGACACACCAAGCCCTTGGCGCCCCACTCTCTCTCCCGTTACTCCATAGTTCCTCCGTCCTCGTTCTAGTAGCGCTTGGCGATGCCCTGCTGAACTAGCTCCACCACCATCATAACCATTACGCCATCGTGTTGGTTGTGATCCCATCTACTTCTCCGCCTTCTCTTGCTAGATTAAGGAGGAAAAGACGTCATCGAGCCGCACGTGTGCTAAACTCGAAGGTGTCATCCATTCGGCATTAGATCGGTTGGACCATGATCGGATCGCGAAGAGCACAACTACAACAACCACGTTGTATACGCTTTCGCTTTAGGTCTACGAGGGTATGTAGACACACTCTCCCTCTCGTTGCTATGCTTCTCCTAGATATATCTTGGGTGTTTGTAGAATGTTTTTTGATTTTCATGCTTTGTTCCCCGTCACTACCCTCCTTGTCTCCCAAAATCATCTGATATGTATTCTTTTTCATTTTAGCTAGATTTCAGTCAGCTGAATTTTTGTTTTGTGGTCAATCGATTTTCTGACCCTTGGATTGTGCTTTAAGATCTGAGTAGCTTTTCTCTTTTCTGTCACATTTTGCTGGTGGTATTGGGTTGTTTGGATTTGATTGACACCTATTTTGGGTCAGTCGATTTTCCTTTTGGCTGGATTTTGGTGTGTGTCCTTTTGTTTTCTGCACGTGTATGCTTTTATTTTTTATTTTTCAGTTGAGCTTTTTATTCTTTACAGTATTTTCGGATGTTGAGTGCGTGAAAATGTATACATGCAAGTGCTACACGTACAAATTACATCAGAGTACTGAAACTTCACTCATATATATTAATTCTACATATTATAAAAAGTGCATTTTTATGCTAATTGTGTGGAATTTTTTGTTTTTTTTTTCATTTTCTTTATTTAGTACTACCAATGCTCATTGTTTTGCTAATTTAATACATTCTATTATTATTTGTATGTATGCATGAAAGTACACAATATGTGTGTAAATTATACTAGACTGCTCAAGTTGCATTATTACATGTGTATTCGCTGCATATTAAAACAAGTGCAATTTCAGTGCAAAGTTGTGTACAAGTTTCTTCTTTATTTGCTTTCTTCTTAAGAGTAATATCAATGTCGCTAATTTATTCTCTCATAGAAAACTTTATTTGTTTTATTATGTTTAGTTTTTAATTCATTTCCTGTTTTAAGGACTATACCAATGCCACTTATTCGTTCCTTGTTTAATTTTTTTGTTTTATGTAAAATTCACTATAGTATGTTTATTCTTACATAACTAAAAAAGTGCAATTTATATGTAAATTGTGTGCAAACTCTATCATTATTTTTTGAATTCCTTTCTTCTTAAAGGGTGGTACCAATGCCACTATACTTCATTTCTTCTTAGAATTCTTTTTTGTGTTTGTAAGTAAGTATACACGCAAGTACTATACACCATGTGTGTAAATTATAATATAAGCAAACATTGCACTGTATATGCTTATTTTTGGCATATTAGAAAAGTGAAATTTCAGGGCATTCTTGTGTGCAAGTTATTTTTTAATTTTATTTCTTCTTAAAGGGTTTCATTTTCCAAAAACTTCATTAGTTTTTTTTTGTTTTTTTATTTTCTTTCTTCTTAAAGGGTTGTATTCTTACATAGAAAACTTCATCATTTTGTTTTAGTTTCTATATTTTGTTTTCTTAAAGGGTTTCATTCTTCCATGGAAAACTACATTATTTTGTATTTGTTTTAGTTTTTTATTTTCTTTCTTCTTAAAGGGTTTCATTCTTCCCTAGAAAACTTCATTATTTTGTTTTTTTTACTTTCTATTTTCCTAAAGGGTTTGAATCTTCCCTAGAAAATTTCATTACTTTGTTTTTGATTTTTATTACCTTTCTTCTTAAAGGGTTTTATTCTTCCCTAGAAAAATTCATTATTTTGTTTTCATTTTAATTCTATTTCATTTCATTTTATTTCTTTAATGGTAAAACCTTTATTTTTGCATATTATAACATAGCGCAATTTCTTTGTAAATTGCGTGCAAATTTTGCCATTACCTGGTTTTTACCCAAAAATTGCTTGCTTTTCATGCTGCAGCTGCTGCCTCGGGTGCTTCCGCAATTTGTATTGTGGGTATCCTTGCATGCAGCATGCATCTGTGGGCGTGATTTTGCGGTAGGCTTTTACCGGAGGCAGGTAGCAGTTGCTTCTTATGTGCAGAATGAAGTCGTGTGTGCCGTTCGACTGACACCTATTTTGGGCCAGTCAGCTGACCTGTAGCCGCTCCCATTCTTTTTTAGTCAAGTTAAGTGTAGCAATGCGAACAAATAAATCAAAACTGATGGGATGAAATGAAAGCATTGCAATTCTGTATAGTTGTTATAAAGATAGAGCAAATTACTTGGCTGGGACTATGACAAAAATAGGGTTTTGGCTCATGAATAGTGGTGGAACATAACTATAGAGTATCTCCCTCTGTGTGGGCGGGTGAGGAGGGTGTTGGCAGAGTTTTATATCTATTAAAATCATTAACAATAAACGAAAGAACTATTTTGCTATTGTTGAAAATAAAAGGTGCAAATCATATCATTTTAACCGGCATACAACATAATCAGATAAACCATGTCAAATCAGTACTTAAACATTATCTTCAACATACAGGGGCATTTCATACTTTGCCCACCAACTAGAGATCTACCAGCCGTCCTAAAAGCTGGCTTTGATGCGGTCTTGATACATCTTGTTTGCTCATACACACCAGCTAGCTAGGTAGCTAGGCGGAGCTGGTTACAGCCTCAAGCTTCATCAGATCCAATGCAGCAGCAAGAGGAATCGACGCACTTTCGTCCACTTTGCGCTCCATGCGGAACTTGAAAGTGCAGCTACCATCTATGGGGAAATCTTTGTCGCATCTCAAGCCAGATCCTCTCTTTTGGTTGTAACCAGGGTAATCGTATTTCCAGAAAAAGTCCTTCTCAAACATGACAAGTGCAGACTCAGAGGCCAATTGCTCGATCTCCCATCTGTAGTACGGATGTCCCGTCCTGTGAGTGACGTGGATTTCGCCGTCAGGACGAAGCAGGCCACTTGCACTGCGGAAGCAGGCCATCACGAGCTTCTTGTGCGAACTACAGTATACATCAAAGCAAAAGTGTCCAAAGATTAATTCGGAATACAAAACTGATGAAATTTAAATTGACAACAACCGCAACAAGTCCGCATTACTTGACCTGTACCAGCTATCTTATTAAAATAAAAATAAATAAAACTGCAATTGCAGGAGCTTATGCATACTTGACCATATTGGACGTGGTCTCGCGTCCAGTGAAACCAGCATGAGGAAAGTTGAACACGATCCGGTCGAAACGATTAAGAGCATCTCCAACAGCCGCGCTAAACTACCGCCGCGCCGTAAATTAGTCCGTCTTAGCGTGCGTTCCAGCGGGCGCGTAAAAACGGCGCGCGCGCTATAATGAGTTGAACGCGCGGTCGGAAACACTATCCCGCGCGGTGTATTTCGGACGCCCGCTACAGCGCGCGACACACTCGAGCGCTCGGGCCGCACTCTCTCCTCTCCTCCTCCTACGCCCCGCGCGCGCCGGCGCCGGCGCCCTGCCACCCACCCATGGACGCGCGCACCGGCACCCCGCTCACCCCGTTGTACAGCCGCGACCCCCGCCGCCGCCGCCGCCGGAAACCCTAGCGCAGGGAGCGTTGGCGTCGCCACCGCCGGAGCTCCGCCGAGCGTCGGCCTCGCGCGCAGCCTCTTTTTGCCGCCGCGGGCCGGGTGGCGTCGCGCCGGCACCGTCCCGTGCCGCCGCCGCACCGCCGAAGGTCCCCAATGCGGCGTGGCTGAAGAAGGGCAAAACATCCGCAAGGAAGAACAAGGCGGCGGACGGCTCCGGCAGCAGGAAGGCGAGGGGAAAGAAGCTTGCAGGGCGTTCGACTGCCGCGGCGACTACCGAAGCGCCGGCGAGCTCACTCGTTGAGCGGGCCGCCGACGCGCACCACGTGTCCGACGAAATGCCCCCAAGGTGAAAAAAAATTCAACTTTTCTTTTCTTATTATTTTTTCAATGCATCATCACATATAGATAGCTTATTTGCATTGTTTAAAAAATTTTGTAGTCTCAACGATGATGCATACATGTCAACTATGGGTGTTGGGTCCAACAATTCGCATTGGTCTCAAACCAATGACATCCATTTCGAAGACCATGAGTTTGAGGTGGACGAGGAGGGTGAGGGCATTGTCGACGCGCCGAAAGGAAGAGCGGGCAATTACACCACCAACGATGACAAGTTGCATTTTGATGAATGTTTCAAACTCATTTTGTGTCCAAAATATCATATATGTTAAATGTCCAACGAGCCGCGCGCACTGTATTTTTGCGCGCTGCTGGAACGGCGCGCGCTCTGCATTATAGCACGGCTGCCCGGAGCCAGCGCTGTCGGCCGCGCTAAACAGGCCAAAGCGCGCGCGGTAAACAGATTTTTTACGCGCGGCTGTTGGAGATGCTCTAATGCTTCAGATGGGCGTGACTCTTCATCTCTGTCGCGTCGACATCATGCAAGACTGTGGCGCCCATCTTTTTCAGCGACGTTACATTCGATTCCGCATGGCTGTACATGATTCTCAGATAACCTGTCCATATGCAAGAGATTGTCAACAAGATCACATAACATTAGATCAAGCAGAGGCAGGTTGGAATGAAAGAGGTAAATGGTCGGACCGTAGGAGTCGAGGGACGTGGCGACGAGGTTCTCGCCGGAGCCGAAGGCGGTGGCGAGCGACCGCGAGAAGGAGAAGTCCCCGTCGCCGACGACCAGGATGCTCTGCGCCGAGGAGTAGTGCTTCAGCCACTTGACCTCCCCCTTCGCGCCCTTCTTCCCCTCCGCGGCGATGGCCTGCGCCACCTCCAGCACCGGCGGCGCCATTCCGCTCCACCGGCGAGAGCGAGGCCACAGCCCAGTGTCAGCACTCAGCAGTGTGTGCCATGAGCGTGTTGACTCGGGTCAAGTTCGGATCAGACCGAGGGCTTTTTATTTGTAGATGGCGGGGAGACGAAGGGGTAGCTAGTGTAGCTAGCTGCATTTGTGATGTGTCGCCTTGGGTTGTGCTCTCGCATCGCACGTCTCTTGGGATGGAGCTTCCATTAATTGTCATACAGTAATGGGGATCTGAAACGCCAAGGGATGCACGCATGCGTCAGATGTACTGATGTGTGAACAGTTCGTTTGAAGTGCAATGTGGCAGTTTGTCACCGCCAAGCGTACTTTTAAAGGAAAAAAATACGTACGTAGCGCACGATGACACTGGGGAGCAACGGGAGCTCCTTTAATTTGAATAGGAGATTTGGATTTTAAAGTTATCAGTCAAATTATAACTCAATCCTAAAAACCACAAACCGTCTCGCCAGAATATACTACTCCCTCCGTCTCATAATATAAGAACGTTTTTGACAGTACACTAGTGTCAAAATCGTTCTTATATTATGAGACAGAGGGAGTACATGGGAGTAATTTAGAGGGTTTTTTCTGCCATGCTTTCACTGAATCTGTGACCTTTGCTGGAAGGGATAACAACCCGCAAAATGAATACGCAGGCCAGTGAATAAAGCAGCTCCAAACTTGGCAACAGGAAACAGGGAAAAACAAACCATTGCAACAGAAATGCTTGCATTTACATCACCACAATCTTGTTCATACTTTAATTCAACGTTACATCTAGTCAGTTACACAGTGATATGATTGTCCATGGACCATGGAAGTTCAAAGGTGCTCCGCCACATGAAATGTCGTCCCACATTAAGTTCACCAAAGGCATCCCAGGTTTCAGAACTAGTTTGTTAACACACCCTTAGTACGTACTACTACGACCAGTTCACTGAATTTCACCAATATGCAAGGTGCCCCCCATGCCCAACTCCGAGTGTGGCGAGACCACTCGCATAGTCAAAGTATGGCGAGAAATACCTATCTCGGCACATATAGCAGTGGCATGCATGTTCTCCCTGAGCAACATTATGTTTCGCGACGAACTTGTATGTGTTGCAGTCACCAAGAGGGAAAGTATTGTTGGACTTTGAACCATTTCCTCTCTTTGGGCTATAGCCGGGGTAGTCTTGTTTCTGGAAACTAACTATGTCAATCATAGCCAGAGAAGATTCGGAGGCAAGTTGCACGATACTCCACCCGTCGTAAGGATATCCTGTCTTGTGGCTAATGTGGATTTCACCATCCGGCTGAAGCAGCTCTCGTGCATTGACAAAGAACCCCTTCACAAGCTCCCTATGCAACCTAGGATCAGAGCAAAAGATTCAAATGGTAGCTTATTGAAACATTAGGTTATCAAAAGGGTTCTAGGGTCAAGTAAACAGGAAACCAACAGACCCAAGAAAAGGTTCCCCAAA
>NC_041389.1:451749882-451753580 GCF_002162155.2 Triticum dicoccoides | reverse complement strand
ACTACAGTATGGGCACATCATTCACTTATCTCTTCTCTTCTTTTCCGCACAGAACAGAAACCTCCATACTCGTGCATTATTATTTTATATATTTGCATACATTTTACAGCACATTAGACATCCCAGAATTTGTTCACATTTTCAAATATTTAGGTTGCCTCGACCATTTTGGGTTAAAAATGCAATGGATCACCAACAGAAATTATTGTTCTTGTGGTCAATCGTATCAGTCTTACTACATACATGCTGAAAAACTATGCCTGCAACTTATAAGAACAACTTCATGTTGTAAGTTGTAACTCAAATGTCTTTCATTGGTGCATATGAAGAGAATGAACTAGCAAAACTACCATGAAGGTCCACGAATCCAACCCAAAAAAATGTTCTTGGTCCTTGGTCTATGATAGCTTGTATGATCATCTAGAATGACCTCTTGACTGGTAAAAGCACATAGCTATGATATGTGTAACTTGTCTAAATTGTTATTTATTCTTATACTGAGCATACAAAAGTACATAACTACGGTGCATTTCAAATAACAACACTGTCAACATGGGAGAATTCATGATAAAGTATAGCAGCAAGCAAAAATAACTAGAGGTGAAAAGCAATGATGGAAACTCCTAGCTCATAGTTCCATTTTTTTTTTTGATCCACTCTATCTATTTCGTGTTCCAGATACTAGAATAAATAATATCTGACGAATTAGAATCATCTTGATAGAGATAACAGGCCCTTTCTATGTATTATCAATAGGATCAATTCTAACAAGTCACACACTCATATTCCAGAGATACCGAAACAAAAAAATTCCGCGGTCGAACTACCATAATATCTAGAAATGTAGATCTTAAACTAGAAAGGCTTTTTTGGATGGAAAAACTCTGACTTCCTAGTTTTAGTTAGTAGAAACCTAATTGGTTAAAATTCCGTCCAGTAAAACGGAAGAATTATAAATTTCTAAAATGATAGATAGGAATATAGCGAATAAAGCCATTGCGACCCCCATAAAAGGAGTAGTCCCCCAACCCGGGGCGACGAGATGTGGCCCTAGGACTACTGAAGCAACTGTAACCCCCAAACAAAGATCGTGATGCAATCAGTTTATGAGAAAAATGACTGTAACTTATAAAATCCATGAAAAATCCATTATTAGCTGGGATAACTAAAGATAACAATCAAAGAGGAGTGAGTGCTCATACCTGACAACATGCATCTCACACTCTTTTCCATGGAATCCAGCATGAGGAAAATTAAAGACAATCCGATCAAATAGTCTCATCTTCAGATTAGTATGACCCTTCATCGTCTCCGCATCAACACCATGCAAAACCGTGGTGCGCCTTTTCTTCAGCTCCATTACATTTGATTGTGCTTTGCTATACTTGCGAGACAGAGCCTCTGTAGAAGATTGGCAACAAAAAGGGAAACAAAATAGATAAATATAACTAAGAACGTAAAAATGATCACAAAATCACAGTAACAAATTATCCCTCTGAGCATATAAGGTAAGCAGAGCAGCTTAATGCATATGGAGGCCTCAACGAGGAATTAATGAGGAGTATTAAAAGATAGAAAATTGCTAAGGAACTGAAGTAAAAGTGGTGGTCACATGGAAATACACCAGGATGTTTATTTTGGGCTAGCCTGGCACAGAGTTTTGCTGCATGTCTGTTCTCACAGGTTCACTCCTAATCCATTTTTTCAAGTTCGAAAGGTTTTGTTAGATCCTAAATCACCCTTTGACCACGAAATTGTTGAATCACTTTTGACACAACATAGCACTATAGCAGCTGAAAACATAATATTTGGAGATATTGGGCTACAAGAACCATATGAAACAAAGCAATGCTCGTTTCCACATAAAACTTATCCAAATTACAGTGTTCACTACATCTGGTTCCATAACTGAAATAAAGAAATAACTTGAAATAGAAATAGTGTTGCTGGATGCACATGCTCCGCCCAAGATAAAAAATTTCTAACAGTAAGAAACAGCAGTCAAGAGATCACCCAAACAGGTCTCAGTAAATAGTTTCAGTTATATATGAAAATCGTTAACAAATTCTTTAATCTGCAGATGCATATAAGAAACCCGGAGCGACTACCAAGATAGATTTTTTTTCCATCATAAAATCTCTCCCACTTCATGTTAGAGCATAAGCTGTGCTAGCTCTTATATCACCAGAGTCAGCAATCAGTAAACTTTACCTCAACAGTGTAAAGTGCATCAAATCCTTCTTAATCAACAGAATGTACCAAATTCTCCTAGACTCCTAAAATTAATGCAACGGAAAATAGAAGATCGCCTAAAAGCAACACATTATACTCCTGTATGCACCCTACCCCTCCAGGATTCCGTTTCTTGAAACCCTAGGTGTAATTAGTAGTACTATTAAAGAACCCAAATGCTTAAAGAAAGCAGCATTAGTCCTGCTGAAGGAGAGAGCGCAAAGGATCGAACCATAGGAGTCCAGCGACGTCGCGACGATGTTCCGGCCGGTCCCGAACGCGGCGGCGAGAGCCAGCGAGAAGGAGAAATCCCCGTCTCCGACGATCAGAATGCTTTGCCCCGATGAGTAATGGCTCAGCCACCTCACGCCCCTCCACCTCCCCCTCCCCCTCCTTCGCAGCCTCGCCATTCCCCTACACGGCGGTCGCCTAGGCCCACTCCACCGCCGGCGCCTGGCGCCCTCTAAACCGTCGACGGCGGCCGACGCCGGAACCCCTTGCACCGGCGACTTGCCCCTCCTATCAGGTGCGATCACCGCCGCGGCATTCCCCTTTCTCCGGTTCTCTCCCTCCGCCGGCGAGCCGGCTGCACTGTGCGTGCGTGCGTGCGTGTCTGGCACACTGCGGGACTGCGGAAGAGAGTGGATGGACTCGAGTCTTCCTGGAGAAGGCTCCGTTGGTAAAAAAAAATGAAGTGCGGTCCTCCACAGAGTGGGGCCAGCTTGGCAGGGCAGGGATGCTTGGGTTTTTCAGTTTTGAGCTGGCATCAACGGGGGCCAAAATTCAAAATGAAAGCAAAATCAAGAAACAATAACCTAGGGGGAAACGGACCTATCTCGGAGCTCAGCGATTTTCGACCATCGAATCGTTTTATTGATGCAATTCCACACGTCGGATCTCGCCTCCGGACGATCCCGATCGTCTGATCGAGTTGAGAACATTGTCGCAATGAATAGTTCCACTCCCGGCTTGCCACCGCATGTAATTCCAGCACCCCCCAGGTCATTTTTGTCATTTTGCTTCCTATGGTATAAAAGGAGGCCACTCCTGTGGAGAGAAAACCTAGCCGTCTTTCCTCGCACACTCGCACCGCCCCCTCCTCCTCTTCCTCCTACCTCGCGCTCTCTCTCTCTCCCTGCACTAGCCCGGCGCCTGCATCCCTACCCAGCAGCCGTCCAGATCCTACCCGCCGGTGTTGTGAAGGAAGCAACCAGAGGGACGGCGTCGCCCCCACCGCCACTCCCCCCTCGCGCCTCCCTTGCCTCCTCCCCTCGACACATCCATCATGAGGAGGAATCCGAGCTCGGCATCACCATCAACCGGAGGAGCACCAGACACGCCCACGACGCCCCAGCTCGCGCTTCATTCCCGGCCCTTGCCTAGGGTTCGGTGGTCAAGCTCCCTGTCATCCGCCTTCGTGGCCCACCATCATCACCTAACAATCCTCCCCGCCCTGGGCGGCCTCT
>NC_041389.1:451693284-451749539 GCF_002162155.2 Triticum dicoccoides | reverse complement strand
TCTCTCTCTCTCTCTCTCTCTCTCTCTCTCTCTCTCTCTCTCCCTCTACTACTAATCCCCTTTTTTGCAGCTCAGTATGCTACAAACGGATTTGCAGTCACAATGGAGTACTCGGTGTGACATCCACCTGCAGGTTGGTATTCTACCCGTCCGAGATGCACATGATTTAGTTGAGCCAACGTTTGTTACATGTATTGTCCCTTTTGTTATCTCTAATGGCAGTATTTGTGATTTTCATACTGTAATGGGTGGGCGTTCTTTGATTTTATCTACAGAAAAAGTCTGTGGATGCATTGTTAGGTGACATGCTGTTGTGGTACGATGACTCGGATCTATATCCTCTCTAGTTCCTTGCTTGCCAGCATCACTGATCGCCATCGCTTCTGATGTAGGGCGGAACCCTAGGGGCCGATCTTTCACGTTTGGAGAGGATCCCTACGAGGAGCGCGAAGAACACGAGGAGGGGAACGAGAGAAAAACACACGAGAACACTCAACCAACAAGAACAAAGTCACACATGCGCTAGATCATCGAAACACAAAGAGTGATACAAGATTCAAAGTCAACAAAGGATGATACAAAGGGTAACCGATTCTTCTCCGAGAGGAGGTCTTGAATACTCAAGGGGATCTTCCCGTAAAGGGGTCCTGAACCAGGTGGATCTTCTCCGAAGAGGCCGCACTCTCTCATGAGGAGGAGATCCGTATGGATGAGCAAAGCTCTATCTCAAATGAGCTAAACCAATGCTAACCCTAACTAGGATGAGGTGAGGGAGTATATATAGTCTAAGGGACGAATGGGTACATGGGCCTCGACCCAGATGCGCTGCACGCGGGCAGGGGGGCGGATGTCTGGGCGTCGGGCTGGATTTCCGGGCCTTCCCGAGACGCGGATATCCGGGCTAGTGGGTCGGATGTCCGGGCTAGTGGAGTCGGTCTCGGTGCTCTCTGGATAGTCTATGCCGGATTTCCGGGCAGGTGCCGGATGTCCGTCCCGTCGTGGGGCGCCGGATGTCCGGGGGTCGGCCGGATGTCCGACCGCTGTAGAGTCGCCTGATGTCCGTCTCTCTCTGGTCTTCTTCTGGTTAGTGGTGCCAGATGTCCGGGCTCCTGCCGAATGTCCGGTCGTTGTAGCTCCGCGGCGACTCCACTTGAGGCACTTCCTGATCCGCTTCCGTGTGGAGTTGTCCTATGCTTCGAGCATCTCCATGGTTGTCTCCTCGGTTCCTGAGCATACATAGTGTCTTTGCATTAGGTAGCAACCATGTCTCGCACAAGTGGAAAGGGGAAGTGTCGGTGTCAAAACCGGCGGATCTCGGGTAGGGGGTCCCGAATTGTGCGTCTAGGCGGATGGTAACAGGAGACAAGGGACACGATGTTTTACCTAGGTTCGGGCCCTCTTGATGGAGGTAAAACCCTACGTCCTGCTTGATTAATATTGATGATGTGTGTTACAAGAGTGGATCTACCACGAGATCAAGGAGGCTAAACCCTAGAAGCTAGCTTATGGTATGATTGTTGTTCGTCCTATGGACTAAAGCCATCCGGTTTATATAGACACCGGAGAGGGCTAGGGTTACACAAAGTCAGTTACAATGGTAGGAGATCTACATATCCGTATCGCCAAGCTTGCCTACCACGCCAAGGAAAGTCCCATCCGGACACGGGACGAAGTCTTCAATCTTGTATCTTCATAGTCTTGGAGTCCGGCCGATGATGATAGTTCGGCTATCCAGACACCCCTAGTCCGGGACTCCCTCAGTAGCCCCCGAACCGGGCTTCAGCGACGACGAGTCCGGCGCGTATATTGTCTTTGGCGTTGCAAGGCGGGTTCTCCTTCAAACTTCATGTTCCTGTCGAATAGTGTCCGGCTTCCTTATAAATGTTGCGCTCCTTGGCTTCTACGCCCAATAATGGCCTTCTTCCACGTGTCGTATGAATGCGAAAAGCTAGGGTATTTTTACATTTTACCCCCTAGCCGTGCGAACGAGCCACCTATAAGAGAGGCGAGGATCTAGATCCAGCTCACACCATCCTCCATTCGCAAGTTCTCATCGAAGCGCCTCTGACAAAAATCCATTCCATCATGGATAGTCGACGCGGCTCCTCCTCTCGCGCTCCCAGCCCTAAGCCAGGAGATTGGGGGAGATGCTCAGTTCCACACAGCGAGCTAGTGGCGCTCCAAACCGAGGGATATCTTCCCCCAGCTTTCATGGTCCCGGTTCGAGCCGGACTGGCCACCTTCAAGGGTGGAAAGCAGGCGGAGAGCGTCCCCAACCCTTCCAAAGGAGAGCGGGTATGCTTCGTCCCTTATCTAATAAGGGGACTCGTATTTCCCATACATCTGTTTCTCCGGGGGCTCCTAGAGTTCTACGGACTCCAGCTTCACCACCTCACACCTGCCTTCATTTTGCACATCGCGGGCTTTGTAGCTCTTTGCGAACTGTTCCTGGGCATCGAGCCCCATTTTGCGCTATGGAAGAGATTGTTTTGCCTCGTACCCCGTTCTTATGAGGGGTCGATATATCAAGTGGGCGGAGCCAAAATATGGCGCATCGCTGGGACCGGATATCTATCCGGCACCCCGAAGAAGGCGTCCGAAGACTGGCCTTCGGAATGATTCTACATGGAGGACACCCCTCTGCCGGATCCAGTTCGGATCGGCCTCCCGGAGTTCAGCAATGCTCCCTTGAAGAAACGCCTGAGTTGGCGCCCGCGGAGCCCTCAACGGGAGGATGATGGGAGCGTCCATTATCTGATGGGCCAGATTAGGTTACTGGCCCACTCCGGATTGACCATGATTGGAATCATGGCCACGTGCATTATGCGAGGGGTGCAGCCACTCCAATATAGGGGCCACCCTATGTGGGATTTCAACGGGGAAGACGACGCCACCCGTCATGGCCGCAGAGGGCCGAGCTCGGCAGCCGATCTGGCAAAGATCCTGTCCGGCTTGTACAAGGGGGAGGAGGAGGACTTTCTCCGCACGAATCCATTGAACGGATTCTCCATGAATAACCCTCGGAGCTGGGTAAGCGGACGTTTATCTACCTGATCCATACTTCCAAAGTCAAGTATTTTACTTTGTGATTTCGACGCAGGAGCTGCGCCGGAACGTGGAGGGCATACGAATCCTAACTCCACAGCCCGAGGATCCGGAACAATCCCTTGATCCGACCTCCGAAGAGGATCCGGACATAAAGGTGGAGCTGATTGACGGGGTGTTCCACCAACTTAGCATGGACAATGCCCTAGTCGCCATTACGGCTGACTACCCCGGTTTGTTTCCGGCCTCCCAGGTGACTACAACTGAGGTCTTGACACCATCATTTGATCTGTGCTCAATTCTGACCATCCTATACTGATGGTGCATCGCAGGAGGTGCCTTTAAGGCGGGAAGCCGAACCTGCGGTGGCTGACCAGCAAGGGTCAGTTCGGCCCAGCAGGCAGAAGAGGAGTGCGGCGCGAATCGAAACGTCGCCGCAATGGTAAGGCGCACTGTTGTTTTTGAGGGAAGGATCCCTAGGAGGTATATTAATGCTCATAACTTTTTCCAGGAGAAAGAGCGCTCGCCGGACAGTGTCCGGAGAGGTTGCCAATGAAGCCTCCGCCAGCCATGCTCCATCGCGTGGTCCGAAAGTGGAGGCGAACGCAAGGCAAGAGCCGGATGCTCCTCCGACGAAGGATGCCGACAGGCTGTCCGCCACCCGGTCTGAGGTGGAGAGCGCCATGAATCACAGGCGTCGCCGGACAGTTCTTCGTGACGCGTGTTTCCCCCGGAGGCGTTGAATGCCTTTGATGCGGGAAACGCGCACCTCCGTGCTACTCAAGATGGTTTAACCAGAGCCACGGAGCAGTATGTGAAGGACATACGGGTAAGTAATTTTAATAGTTATATATGCTAGTAGCCACCGAGACTTAAAATAGTTAAAATAACTGATTTAAGGATCATTTATTATGCAGGATCTTACGGAGAAGAATGCCCACCTGTCCCAGAAGCTCCAAGAGTGCAAGGCCCAACTTGAGGCCGCACTAGCCACCACAGGGGGAGCCACAGAGACCCCCGCTGGTAATACGTACTTCGAAAAGATAAGTAGTTAACAAAGTGCGGCGTGTGCGTAAATCTGACAATAATATTGCAGAGGGCACCGGACTAGATCCGGACAAGCAACAGCTACTGCGTCAGCTAAAGGCCGGCGAGGGGGTGCTTATGAAGGTGCAGCAGGAGAGAAACAAGCTCCAAGATGCCCACACCCAGCTAGGAGAAGAGCTGAAAGGTGTTCGGGCCCAGCTGTCTGGCTCCGTGAAGGAGAATCAGCGGCTTCGTCGCGACATTTATAGTAAGTGCTTGAGCAAATTCCTTTGAAAAGAAGAATTCGGTGAGGAAGTCGATTGACAGAAATGTGTCTTTAGGTGTGCTCACAGGTCGCCCTGCGGAGGAAATGCCTGGTTCATCGGGTGACCAACTTCCCGAGCTGGTGCAACTGCTCGAACGTGTTCGGCAGGCGATGAGTGGTGTCGTTCAGGCTTTATGGCCATCCGTCTCCCTACCCGAGGGCCTTGGAGGGCTTGCTGAGAAGCTTCAGGGAGCACGGCGACGCCTCCGTCTATGGAAGATATCGGCCTGCCGTCAAGGCGCCAGGGAGGCCTGGGCCATGGTGAAGACGCGGTACCCGAAGGCTGACCCAAACCACATGGCCGAGGTCGGACCTGCGGGGCCTGATGGGAAGGAAATCCCTGTGAGCTTGATGTATGGCCAAGTAGAACTAGCCGCGAAATATTCCCAACAGGACTGTAAATTAGACAGCCTGTTAGATGGGATTGAAGAGGAGTACAATCAGTCAGTTTGACGACGTAATTTGAAATGACATGTAAAATGCCTTCTAGCCGGATTGTAGATCGTTTGTCTTTGCGGACCTTTTCGCTTCAACCTCTGGACCCAACAGTCCAGAGTGTGTCCGAATACCCTTACGGTTATAGAAGAACCGGGGCATGCGTGGAGACAAGGCGTCGGGGTCATAATTGCTTTATCAGACAAGTGCCCAACTAGCTATGTTATATTACATGGTTAGTAAGAAACATCTTCCAGGGAGAATAGTTCCGTTAAGGGTTCCTTTCCCTGGGAGGCATGCCCTAAAGTGCATGTCCGGACTGCGAAAATAGCAGAAAAAGCATCTGGGGGCAAATAAATAAGTAAGTAATAAATCATCTTTCAAGTCACCGACCGAATATTCTCTTAAGAACGCTAGCTTTCGGCTTCACCCAGTCTGAGGTACACATCTGGCTGACCCGGCAGTAACAATCGCAGAGGTGCTCCCTTTACCTCCTAGCCGAACAATCAGGAACGTAGGGGTAAGCACAGGAGCCAGGCAACCCAGCTTGGCCAAAACTTAAGTCATATCGATGCATATAATGGTGAATAAAAGGTACATGCGAAAGTATGACACATGTGTTGGGCATGAAGCCCGTATAAATAAGCTTCTGTTAAAGAAGCCCCCAGGTATAACGAGTGCTAGGAGCACATCAAGTGTGTGCGAACAATGCGCAAATCAGCCTATCAAAGGTATTGGAAAAAAGGTGGGAAGAAGGAGGGGGACAAGAGACAGTGAAAATGTAAAAAGGTGGACGGAGGAGTGAGACGACTCTGAGTCCGGCGTTAGGCGTAGAATCTTCGGAGACGGGCTGCGTTCCATGGGTTCGGCTCGAGTCGGGTGTCAGATGCGTTACATAGACGGTATGCTCCGCCGGTCAGGACTTGGTCGATGATGAAGGGACCTTCCCACTTGGGCTTAAGTTTGTCCTTTTTCTTGTCCGGCAGGCGTAGAACAAGTTCGCCAACATTGTAAGCTTTGGTCCGTACTTCTCTGCTTTGATATCTTCGAGCCTGCTGTTGATAAAATACGGAACGAGCTTTTGCCACGTCCCGCTCCTCCTCTAAGGCGTCCAAACTGTCCTGCCGATCCAGCTCGGCTTCTCTTTCTTCGTACATGCGCACGCGAGGTGAGTCATGAATTATATCGCAGGGCAGAACTGCCTCTGCGCCGTACACCATAAAAAATGGTGTGAATCCGGTAGTTCGGTTTGGCGTTGTCCGCACCCCCCAGAGTACGGAGTCGAGCTCCTCTACCCAGTGCGTGTTAGATTCCTTGAGGGACCGCACTAGTCTGGGTTTGATGCCGCTTATGATTAGACCATTTGCTCGCTCAACTTGACCGTTAGTTTGGGGGTGATAGACTGAAGCGTAGTCGAGCTTGATGCCCATATTTTTGCACCAGAGTTTAACCTCGTCGGCCGTGAAATTCGTGCCGTTGTCAGTGATGATGCTGTGGGGGACGCCAAAACGGTGTACTACCCCGGATATGAAATCTATCACAGGTCCAGATTCTGCCGTTTTAACCGGCTTGTCTTCAATCCATTTGGTGAATTTGTCCACCATGACCAATAAGTATTTGTGCTTGTGGGTTCCCCCTTTAAGGGGTCCAACCATGTCAAGCCCCCAGACCACGAATGGCCAGGTGATGGGTATAGTTTTGAGGGCGGTGGGTGGCATGTGGCTCTGATTAGCAAAGATCTGGCAACCGACGCATCGTTGGACTAAGTCCTGAGCATCTGCCCGGGCTGTCGGCCAATAAAATCCTGTATGAAAGGCCTTGCCTACAAGGGCCCGGGCTGCAGCGTGGTGCCTGCCGAGTCCGGCGTGAATTTCAGCCAGGAGATTACGCCCTTCCTCTTCGAAGATACACCTTTGAAGGACTCCGGTTGTGCTTTTCTTATAAAGTTCTCCCTCATGGACCTTGTAGGCTTTAGATCGCCGAACTATGCAGCGGGCCTCATTTTGGTCTTCGGGAAGTTCCTGCCTAATTAAGTAGGCTAGGAATGGTTCTGTCCACGGGGCAATTACTGCCATTATTTCGTGGTCTGAAGGTGTTATTTCATTTGCTGAGCCGCCGATTGTGTCAGAATTGTCTGAGTTAGGTGCTGCAGCTGGCTCCGGATTGTTATTTCCGGACTCCTCTTCCCATAATACAGATGGCTTAAAGAGCCGTTCCAGGAAGATGTTTGGAGGGACGGCGTCGCGTTTTGCGCCGATGCGTGCTAACACGTCTGCTGCCTGGTTATTATCCCGGGCTACATGGTGGAATTCGAGTCCTTCGAACCGAGCTGACATTTTTAGGACGGCGTCGCGGTAAGCTGCCATTTTCGGATCTTTGGCGTCAAAGTCTCCATTTACTTGGGATATTGTGAGGTTTGAATCCCCGCGCACCTCTAGGTATTGAATGCCCATGGAGATTGCCATCCGGAGGCCGTGTAGAAGGGCCTCGTATTCGGCTGCGTTGTTGGAGTCCATGTACATTATTTGAAGTACGTATTGGACTGTGTCTCCAGGATGGGACGTCAAGACGACGCCAGCCCCCAAGCCAGCCAACATTTTGGATCCGTCGAAATGCATGATCCAATTGGAGTACGCGCCGTACTCTTTAGGGAGTTCGGCTTCGGTCCATTCGGCGACGAAGTCAGCCAGAACTTGCAATTTTATAGCTCGTCGTGGTTTGTAGGTTATGTCAAATGGTAAGAGCTCAATGGCCCATTTTGCAATCCTGCCCGTTGCGTCGCGATTGTTTATAATATCATTGAGAGGTACTTCGGAGGCCACCGTTATGGAACACTCTTAAAAGTAGTGTCGCAGCTTCCGGGATGCCATGAACACCGCATACGCTATCTTTTGATAATGTGGGTACCGGGACTTGCATGGAGTTAAGACAGTGGATACGTAGTACACTGGTTTTTGAAGAGGGAATATGTGCCCTTCTGTTTCTCGTTCGACGACGAGTACCGAGCTGACAACTTGATGTGTTGCTGCGATATATAATAACATAGGTTCGCCCAGGTTGGGCGCGGCCAGGACCGGATTTGTTGCCAGTATGGCCTTGATTTCTTCGAGTCCGGTCGTGGCGGCATCCGTCCATTCGAAGTGTTCGGTGCGCCGGAGGAGGCGATAGAGGGGCAGAGCCTTTTCTCCCAAACGGGAGATGAAACGGCTTAGAGCCGCTACGCACCCAGTTAGTTTTTGTATTTGCTTGAGGTCTTTTGGGATATCCAATTGTGACAGAGCTCGGGTCTTGGCTGGGTTTGCTTCAATTCCTCTACCGGATACAATGAAGCCCAAAAGCTTTCCGGCTGGTACTCCGAAGACACATTTTTCTGGGTTGAGCTTAATGTCATATGCTCGGAGGTTATCAAATGTCACCCTCAAGTCGTCTACTAGAGTTTCGACGTGTTTGGTCTTGACGACCACATCGTCTACGTATGCCTCTACTGTTTTGCCTATCTGGGTAGTCAGACATGTCTGAATCATGCGCTGATATGTTGCGCCGGCGTTTTTGAGTCCGAAGGGCATTGTGTTGAAGCAGAATGGCCCATATGGAGTAATGAATGCCATTGCTGCCTGGTCCTTTTCCGCCATCTTGATTTGATGTTATCCGGAGTATGCATTGAGGAAGCACAATGAATCGTGCCCTGTGGTAGCATCGATGATTTGGTCGATGCGAGGGAGAGGGAAAGGGTCCTTTGGACATGCCTTGTTAAGGTCTTTGAAATCGACGCAGAGGCGCCAGGATTTGTCCTTTTTTGGTACCATTACTAGGTTGGCTAGCCAGTCCGGATGTTTGATATCTCTGATGAATCCGGCTTCTAAGAGCTTGGCTAGCTCCTGTCCCATTGCCTGTCTTTTGGGTTCGAAAAATCGCCGAAGAGCTTGTTTGACTGGCTTGAATCCTTTTAGGATATTTAGGCTGTGCTCTGCCAGACTGCGTGGGATTCCTGGCATGTCTGAAGGGTGCCAGGCAAAAATGTCCCAATTTTCCCGGAGGAATTCTCGTAGTGCGGCTTCTACATCAAATTTAATTGTGCCCCAATGGATGCCGTCTTTGTGGGGTCCGTTGGATGGACCTGAAATTTGACTATTTCGTCTGCTGGTTTGAAAGAGGTGGGCTTGGACCTCTTGTCGAGTATCACATCGTCCCTATCCACCGTGGAGCGCAGCGCAGTTAGTCCTCTGCCGCTAGGGCTTCGGGCAATGCCTCTAGGGCCAGTGCGGCTGTCTTATTTTCAGCGCGGAGTGATGTACCTGGATCATTGGCGAGAGTGATTATTCCATTGGGTCCGGACATTTTGAGCTTCATGTACCCGTAATGGGGTATAGCTTGGAAGATTGTGAATGCCTCTCGCCCTAACAAGGCGTGATATCCGCTGCCGAATGGGGCCACTTGGAACGTGACCTCTTCGGACCTGTAATTGTCCAGCGAGCCGAACACTACATCTATTGTGATTTTTCCTGTGCAGCGTACTTCTCGACTAGGGATTATTCCCCTGAAGGTTGTGCTGCTCCGCTCGATGCGGCTCCAGTCAATTTCCATTTTTTGAAGAGTTTCTTCATAGATGAGGTTTAATCCGCTGCCGTCATCCATGAGTACCTTGGTAAGACGAAAGCCATCCACTATCGGACTGAGGACCAATGCGGCTGGTGCTCTAGCTGTCGGAATTTAGTTTCATCGCTGGCATTGAAGGTGATAGCCGTGTCACTCCATGGATTCGTTGTTGCTACTTGGTAGACTTCGCGAGGCTGCAGATTGTTCGTTTCCGCATGTTATTTGATGCGAAAGTGTCGAAGACTGTTAATACCGTACTGGTGCTGCTGGGCTGGCTGCCCGGGGCTAAAAAGCCTTCGCCACTTTTGGCCACCTGCCGTAATATCCAACATGCTCGAAGGCTATGTGTTGGAGTGGCACCCTCCGTACTGTGGATTTTGCAGGGTCCGTTGAGCCATCCCTCCAGTATGGTTCCGTACCCTTTAGGGGGTTTTTGCTTTTTGGTTTTTAACCCAGGTGCTTGAGTATGACGCACCCTTTTATTTAGGACTGGGGTTGTATTCAGGGCCGGATTGTCCCAAAACCTAGTTTCGGTTTTCCAGGCACTCTCCATCGCGCAGTATTTTTGTACAATGGTCGCTAGGTCGACGAAGCGTGTAACTTCGCGACGACTGATGGCATTTATGATTCCCTTGTCCGTGCAATTGTTGCAGAAGATTGAAATTGCACTTTCTTCACGGCAGTCCTTTATCCTGTTCATAACCAGGAGGAATCTGGCCCAATAATGATGTACAGTTTCATCGGGCTCTTGCCGTATTTGAGATAGATCGCTTATGTTTGGGTGGACGGGTGGAATCAAGTTCGGAACCCCGCCCGATCTGAGGCTCAAAGGCCAAGAAGCTTCCGGATTCAGAAGCTTGGTTTGCTGGACGCTTTCCAACAAATCTGGTCCGATGCCTGACTTTAGGTTCAGTATTTGATTAGCGTCCGTCCCTCCGCGGGAATCCGGCATGGAGGGATCGGGAATCCGGACATAGTTGGTTTTTAACATAGAAGAAGAGTCGCCGCATTGTTCCTCTACCACAACAACATGGTGGGTAACCTGGGAAGAGTTAATTTCCCTCAGATCGGTTTTAAGCCCAATCTGATCGTAGTCGGTAGCGACTCCCAGGGTGGCGATGCGATCCAAGAGCTCGTTTACGGAGGAGAGCTCAATCGGATCTAGCTGCTCAGCGAATTCCGAGCTAACGTGAAGATCGCTTTTAATGACCTGAGAGGTCATTGTCGGAGCAGTGGCCGAACAGGCGATCATAAGAAAACCTCCTAGACGGATAGTCTGGCCGGCGGCCAAAGCTCCCTTGACGACGGTGCCATCTTTAAAGACAGGAAAAGGCATCCTTCCTGATGGTGACGGCACAGAGGAACTCTCAATGAAAGCACCAATGTCGGTGTCAAAACTGGCGGATCTCGGGTAGGGGGTCCCGAACTGTGCGTCTAGGCGGATGGTAACAAGAGACAAGGGACACGATGTTTTACCCAGGTTCGGGCCCTCTTGATGGAGGTAAAACCCTACGTCCTTCTTGATTAATATTGATGATGTGTGTTACAAGAGTGGATCTACCACGAGATCAAGGAGGCTAAACCCTAGAAGCTAGCCTATGGTATGATTGTTGTTCGTCCTATGGACTAAAGCCATCCGGTTTATATAGACACCGGAGAGGGCTAGGGTTACACAAAGTCGGTTACAATGGTAGGAGATCTACATATCTGTATCGCCAAGCTTGCCTTCCACGCCAAGGAAAGTCCCATCCGGACACGGGACGAAGTCTTCAATCTTGTATCTTCATAGTCTTGGAGTCCGGCCGATGATGATAGTTCGGCTATCCGGACACCCCCTAGTCCGGGACTCCCTCAGTAAGCATTTAGGAACGGGTTCACCTTGTGTCCAATGGCGTATGTTAGAGGTCTCATTGTATGTCCACTTGGGGCTAGGGGAGTAGTCATAGTGTACATGGGGATGAACGTGGGATGCTCCGCATCAGCTTCCCTCGTGGCGGCTTTTTATGCCCGGCCACCTCCTCGGCCATGTCCTCCTCCACACCTCGCCTCGTGCCAGATCCGAAGCTCGTGTGCCAGGCGGCGTCGAGTGCCACCCTCCTGTGGAAGGTCTAGCCCCACCCCTCCTACGATGATGGTTTTAACCCATGACCTGACTTCCCCATCTCCAATTCCTGTTTCCGGCGGCCATGGGATTGCTCGGACTTGGACCAGGGCAAAATTCCTGCTCGACTTGCCGATGCTTGTAGCGATGACACTGTGTGTGTCGTTTCCCATCTTAGAGGCGCTACCATGGCCTTTATCTGCGCCCCTATTCGAGCTCAGGGGAAACCCTAGGTCTGGTTCTTCAGATTGGACGACAACAACGTCACGGTGTCGTTCTCCTTCATGAAGCTGTCATCTTGCTCGCTCGCGACGTCCCCATGGATGGATGATGTTGGACATCTTATTAGTTTCGGCATGTATCTTTAGTTCAGGGCTGGGTGAATTTAGCTGTGTTGTATGCTCTGTTGTGGCCAGGCATCCCCTATCTCTCTGCTCCAGGCACCATGTCATGCCTTCTTGTGTTTGTGCCATGTGTTGTACCACATGTACCCATTCTTTTTTTTATCAATTAAAGATATGCAAGCCTTGTGTATGTCGGCATTCTGGGAACGGGGGTACCAGACTTCCCTGCCTGTGGCCTGCAGCGTGGCTCAAGGAGTGGCCCAGTACGTCCCATCTTCATCAACTCAGGCTCAAGACCTTCGCGAGGGGCCAAGCCTTGCGGGGCGGACGACAAGCAGCTTCCTCAGGCGCATCCTCATCAGGAAGGCTCACGAGGAGGCAGAGATCAAGGCAGGGGTACCTCGCGAGGTGCCCGTGACGCAAGCCATGACGACCGAAGCCAGGCGGGTGCCAGGCGGGCGCGGGCCTATGCAGTGTCCTTGTTTCCTCTTCGGTGCAAAGGGGGCAAGCGCAGGCCAAGGTTACAGGCAAATGCTACCATTTTGGTTCAACAAGACCAAGACCAGCAGAACGGCAGGATGGAGGTCATCGTGGAGCCCAAGACGGCGTCATCGTCAGAGTCTTTGGCAGGCGAGGACCAACTTTAGTCAGGATAAGTGTACTAGATGTTCCCCTTCAAAATGGCCAATTGTTGGCACCCTTCCCGCTCAATATTTGGGAAGAGGACTAGGGCCTCTTACTCTATATATAGGGCTAGCCACCATAGTGTAGAGGCATCTGGAATCAACCCCTCTAAAGGGACACCACCACCACAAGAACATCCCTCGCGCGGCTGTTCTTCCCTTGTACTATTCATCATCAGCCCTAGAGGCAATCCACCACACCACACACTGGAGTAGGGTATTACACCACAATGGTGGCCTGAACTAGTATAAACCTTGCGTCCCTTGTGTTGTTCATCGTGTAGCCTAGATCCTTTGCGAGGCGATGATACGTCCATTTTGCATCATGCTTTTGTATCAATATTTATTGCATTATGGGCTGTTATTTCACGTTATGTCACAATACTTATGGCTATTCTCTCTTATTTTACAAGGTTTACATGAAGAGGGAGAATGCCGGCAGCTAGAATTCTGGGCTGGAAAAGGAGCAAATATTGGAGGCCTGTTCTGCGCAACTCCAAAAGTCCTGAAACTCCACGGAATATCTTAAAATAAATAAAGAAAAATCATCGCCAAAGATGAAGGCCAGGGGGCCCACACCCTGCTCACGAGGGTGGGGGGCGCCCCCCCCCCTTGGGCGTGCCCCCCTACCTCGTGGGCCCCCTGGTGGCTCTCCGACGCCCATCTTCTCCTATATGAAGTCTTTCGATGAGAAAAAATAGAAGGCAACCTTTCGGGACGAGACTCCGCCGCCACGAGGCGGAACCTTGGCGGAACCAATCTAGGGCTCCCGCAGAGCTGTTCTGCCGGGGACACTTCCCTCCGGGAGGGGGAAATCATCGCCACCGCCATCACCAACGCTCCTCTCATCGGGAGAGGGAAATCTCCATCAACATCTTCACCAGCACCATCTCATCTCCAAACCCTAGTTCATCTCTTGTATCCAATTCTTGTCCCCAAGTCCGGGATTGGTGCTAGTAGGTTGCTAGTAGTGTTGATTACTCCTTGTAGTTGATGCTAGTTGGTTTATTTGGTGGAAGATCATTTGTTCAGATCCTTTATGCACATTGTCGGTGTCAAAACCGGTGGATCTCGGGTAGGGGGTCCTGAACTGTGCGTCTAGGCGGATGGTAACAGGAGACAAGGGACACGATGTTTTTACCCAGGTTCGGGCCCTCTCGATGGAGGTAATTCCTAGTCCTGCTTGATTAATATTGATGATATGGGTAGTACAAGAGTTGATCTACCACGAGATCAGAGAGGCTAAACCCTAGAAGCTAGCCTATGGTATGATTGTTGTTCGTCCTACGAACTAAAACTCTC
This sequence comes from Triticum dicoccoides, assembly GCF_002162155.2. Classification (NCBI taxonomy): domain Eukaryota; kingdom Viridiplantae; phylum Streptophyta; class Magnoliopsida; order Poales; family Poaceae; genus Triticum; species Triticum dicoccoides. The sequence goes on along the minus strand of NC_041389.1, from coordinate 451,735,682 downwards.
CGGTTTATATAGACACCGGAGAGGGCTAGGGTTACACAGAGTCGGTTACAATGGGAGGAGATCTTCATATCGAATCGCCAAGCTTGCCTTCCACGCCAAGGAAAGTCATATTCAGACACGGGACGAAGTCTTCAATCTTGTATCTTCATAGTCCGGGAGTCTGGCCAAAGGTCATAGTCCGGCCATCTGGACACCCCCTAATCCAGGACTCCCTCAGTAGCCCCTGAACAAGGCTTCAATGACAACGAGTCCGGCGCGCAAATTGTCTTCGGCATTGCAAGGCGGGTTCCTCCTCCGAATACTTCATAGAAGATGTTGAACACAAGGATAGTGTCCGGCTCTGCAAAATAAGTTCCACATACCACCGTAGAGAGAATAATATCTGCACAAATCTAATCTGCTGACGTATTTCGCAGCGCGACATCACGCCACGGCCAAGCCTTTATTCGAATCGTTTTTATGTCCCACCTCAGCATGTTTAGCGAGGCGGTTTCTTTTGGCACGTCTTGTCAAAGCAGAGATCGTGTCCCCTTATTCCGGGATTCTCATCAATACGGGCGTGGGTAACCCAACCGCGCCATTAACCGCGGCGCTTGGGAGATAAGCGAGTTTTATTAGGCTGGTGGGGGCTTATAGCTTCGGCCGCCCATATAAGGGGATAAGGATCCACCCTTTCCATTTACGCCTTCTTCCTCCTTTGCTTATCCATTTCCGCGCACTCGAGCTCCAGCGCCCAAGTCCGCACTTCCCACCTCAACCTTCTCCAATTATGTCCGGAGCGGGAGGTAGATGGATGGCCTCCTCCGTCACAGAGGGGCAAATCAAAAAGTTAAGGAAGGCCGGATACTTGTCTGACGACATCGCGCACCGGCTTCCAGATGAGGGGCAACTCATCCCTACCCCTGGGCCCCATGAGAGGGTCGTATTTCTCCCCCATTTCCTTCGCGGACTGGGCTTTCCTCTTCACCCGTTCGTCCGGGGGCTCATGTTCTACTACGGCCTGGACTTCCACGATCTGGCCGCGAACTTCGTCCTCAACATCTCGGCGTTTATCGTCGTGTGTGAGGCCTTCCTCCACAGCCAGCCTCACTTTGGCCTATGGCTGAAGATCTTCAGTGTCAAGCCGAAGGTCGTGGGCGGCCGCCAAGCGGAGTCCGGAGGCACCATGGTGGGCAAGATAGCCAATGTAACATGGCTCGAGGGCGCCTTCATAGAGACCATCAAAGGGTGGCAATCGGGGTGGTTCTATATCACTGAGCCACGTGACCCTGAATGGGCGGCGGCCCCCGAATTCCGATCTGGCATCCCCACACGGCTCACATATTGGAAAGAGACGGGCCTGTTGTGGGGTAATTCGGCAGAGGTGACCGGACTTCAAACCTGCGTCAAATACCTGATCGACGGGAAGGTTAAACTTGTCACCGTAGTCCAGGTCATGCTCTTCCGCCAGATCCTCCCGTGTCAACGACGGGCTTTCAACTTGTGGGAGTTCGACCCTGCCCAGCACCAGACTCTGTCCCGACTCTTTGACACGAAGGACGAGGATGCCTGGAAGGTGCTATTCAAGAGCTCCGAGGTCTCCCCTCCCGTCACCGAGGATCGCGGATTCTGCGCCAAGTGCCAAGCTAGCGCGGTAAGCTTATTTTTCCCATTACGGGGTATTTTTTTCCATAGATTTGATCCTATGCGGGATCTAAACTCTCATCCCTTTAACAGGACTGGCAGAAGAAGGCCGGGCAAATCAACTGTCTGGCTCCTTTGCCCGAAGACCTAGCGGACGCTCATTTAACAAAGCTGCTGGCTCCGGCACCTCACGTGGTGCCGGAGAAGAAGGCCACGGGGACTCGAAAGAGTTCCCGACGCCTGGTGGTGTCGGATTCATCGCCTGACAACCCCGAAGCACCCTCCGCCTCTGAAGACAAGGAGGAGGAAGAAGAAGCCTCTCCCCCTCCAACGGGGGGAGGAAAGAAAAGGAAGGCCGCCCCAACTGGGGAGGCCAGAGGGTCCAAGAAGGGGAGGACCCTTCTGCCGGACTACGCCTCCGATGCCGAAGACGGAGGGGAGGAATGGCCATCCAGGGTCAAGCCCCTAGCAAAATCGTAAGTATCCGGATACCAGAACAACTTATGGCGCTCCTCTATTATACGGTACCTTCTGACGCTAAATTCAATCATGCAGTCCGCCCAAGGCCCAGCTCGGCGATTCGTCGAGCGGCTCCCTGGATTCGTCGGATGTGAATAGCGCCTCACTTCCGACGGCCTCCTCCCCGCTCCCTGTGGACGATGCCGAGGTGGAGTCCCAAAAGGGACTGGACCAGGAGGAGGTGGTCCTGGAGGCGCCGCAAGGCAACCTCCCGGATTCCAGGCCCAAAGGGGGTAAAACCCCAGAGGTGTCTAAGTCCGGCCCTAGGCCGGACACTGCTCCAGAACCTTCAGTCGTTTCGGAGTCCAGCAGGCGGCCCCCTCGTAACAAGGGCAAGCCTATGATGCCGGCGACCTCCATCCAACCGGAGGCGCTGGACAATTTGCTGGAGGTGCTTAACGGCGCCTCCATCGACGAGGAACACCGCACTGTTATGAGTGCGGTGATTCAGAAGGTTCAGTCCGCCAAGAGCAGACTGACAGAAGCCTGTATGAGCCTGTTAACAGGCTTTGAGGTATGTATTCAAAACATATAAAAATGTTACCACATAGACAGTAGCCCCTGATGCTCAGTGTGGTGTTCGTAAAGAAAAGCTGGACTGAGGATCTAAAAAAAAGATATACGCAGGAGTCTAGCATAAATATGTCAATATGCGAATGCAGGCTGCGTTGCTGACCTGTGCCGCACTGACTGCGGAGGTCGACGTATTGAAGCAGAACGTCGAGCGGTCCGAGAACGAGCTCGGCCGTGCCAAGAAGCAGCTTGAGGACAAGGAAGGTAAGTGATACCTTATTAAAGTAATATTTTATAGAAAGGATTTGGTTGCAAAAAATGACAGGAATAACATGGGTATTGCAGGGGCCACGACCGAGGTGGCGACCGTGAAGGAAGCGGTGTCCAAGGCCGAAAACAGTGCGGCCTTGGAACGCACCGAGCGAGAGAAGTAGGAGGCACGGGTGGCGGAGGTGCGGCAAGAGCTCCATGCTCTCGTGGAGAAACACGAGAGTTTGGAGCGTGACTCGAAGGCTCGAGAGTCCGAGCTCACCGTGGCTCTTGAGAGTGCTGAAACTGCTAAGGCCGAAGCCCGGAAGGCCCTCCAGGAGATCGAGGCGATAAAGAAGATAGCGGTGGGTAAGGCATTCTTTATGCAAAGCAAGCATATAAAAGTGAATTATCTGTTACTTACCCGAATCCGGAGCTCTCTAGGAGCGTTCACCGATGTGCCCCGTAGTGTGTCTGATGCTGCCGCGTTCTACCGAGCCGAGGAGGGGAGCTCGACGGAAAAGGTGTTCTGGTCTCAATATGCTGAGGCCGGACATCCGGTGCCCCTGAGCGACCAGCTGAAGCAGCTGGTCGAGCTCCACAAGGCGGCCGAACAGGCCATGAAGGGCCTCATAGTTTGGATGTGGCCTAGAGAAGCCATGCCTGGGAGCAACTTCGGTCTGGTGCAGCGGCTGGTGGATGCCTGTCCATGGATTTAAGTCATCAAGCGCTCCGTCTATATTGAAGGTGCCCGTCGGGCCCTTGCCCGTGCTAAAGTGCACTAGGGCAGGATGGACGCCGAGAAGCTTGTGACGGACGCGCCACCGCCGGACAAGGAGTATCGCAAGCCCAAGATGTATTATGAGGGCATCCTGAAGGGTGCCCGCCTTATAGCGGGTGAATGCTCCAAAGATGTAATTTTTGAGTAGACTCGCATCTGTTATCCTGTACGCTGAAAACTTTGTTCATATGCGCTAAGCAACGCTTGTTAATTTAAAATATTACCTTCTGTGCGGCCGTTTATCAAATCTAAGAGATGCAAGTCGTCGGCTTCTACCCCTATGCGACGAGTGCTGGGGTGTTCGGGATAAACCTGAGCCCTCTTGTTCCCATTCTTGGGTCCATCTAGGGAGGCGCTCAGCACAACGAACAAGGCCATCGGACTTATAATGCTTTATCACTCTCACTTAGCCATAGAATTCTATAATTTTAAATTTCGGCGAAGCCCCTTGTATTCGGAAGACCGAGTTTGGGGCGCTATCCACGCCTAGGCCAGATAAATCCGGCTCCTCGCTCTAAGCGGCATAAGTCTTTAGGGACTCGAAAAACCTCGCGAACAGCGACCGGCCTCTCGCACTATCATGACGATCAGTTTTAGCTTTCTCTACTGAGGTGTTAACCCAGCTCAACTGGGGCACAATCGCAGTAGTTCTCCCAGCGCTACCTTAGCCAACATTGCGGAACGTAAGGTACCAAAACATGGGAGCCGGGCAAACCCAACTATTGACCCAAGACATGATTCAGAGCCGATGCATATAGTGCTATAAGTTCAGGGTGCCGCACTCATGAGAGTGTTCGGTCTTCTCACACCGTGTTATGGGGTGCTTAAGCCCCTGGTGTGTTGGCCATACCAAAGTGTACGGTTGCATAATGTCATGACTGAACATATTTGTATAAAAATAGATGAATACAATAATAGATAAGAGCTATGTATTGTTTATTAAAAAGGGCTGCTATGAAAGCAGAACGATATAAATAGTGCGATAAGCAAGGGATGGGATTATTTGACATGTCCCCCTCCAGGGGCAAGCCGCGAGACTTTAAGTAAAACAGGTATTTAGCTCGTTATAGAGACCACCTGGACGTTTGACGTGGCTTGTTCTCTCCCTGGTTGTTGCATCGTGTGTTCGGCGAGTGTATTGCCGGACAGGCCTTCTGGATAGTTGGGTCCTGAAAGTAAAAAAAGAAATGGTAGAATAGGGAGCCCCTAGTGCGGTTGAGCCGCATTCTAGGCGTGCCGTGGTTGTGCCCCTCCCCTTATGCCCATGGTATTTCCAAAGCATAATTATGTACGCGGGGTACCGCAATCGCCATCTGGCGAGGGCTGGGGTTGGGGCCGCACTGCTATGCTTGCTCGGAACGTGCCAGATGGTTTTGTTGTAGGTTACTTCGGGCGCGCTTGACGTTGTCCGGACGTTTAACACCCGGGTTGGAGAATTTCCTTGAGAAGCTACTTTGTACTTCCGCTGCCAGGGCCGTCGTGTGCTCCTCCGTTCGGAGAGAGCGTTCGGTGTTTCCATTTACCGTAATGACTCCGCGAGGGCCTGGCATCTTGAGCTTGAGGTATGTGTAGTGCGGCACCGCATTGAATTTTGCGAATGCGGTTCGTCGGAGCAGGGCGTGATAGCCACTGCGGAATGGGACTATGTCGAAGATTGACTCTTTGCTTTGGAAATTATCCGGGAATCCGAAGACCACTTCGAGTGTAACCGAGCCTGTACAGCTGGCTTCTACACCTGGTATGACGCCTTTAAAGGTTGTCTTTGTGGGTTTAATCCTTGACGGATCTAATACCCATTTTTCGCACTGTATCCTGATAAAGCAGGTTCAGGCTGCTCCCGCCGTCCATGAGGACTCTAGTGAGGTGAAATCCGTCAATGATTGGGTCTAGGACCAATGCGGCGAATCCGCCGTGACAAATGCTAGTGGGGTGGTCCCTTCGATCAAAAGTGATTGGGTAGGAGGACCATGGGTTGAACTTTGGAGCGACTGGGTCCAACGCATAGACGTCCTTGAGAGCGTGCTTCCGCTCCCTTTTGGGGATATGGGTTGCGTATATCATGTTCACCGTCCGCACTTGCGGGGGGAAACCCTTCTGTCCTCTGTTGTTCGGCGGCCGAGGCTCCTCCTCGTCATCGCTATGCAGCCCCTTATCTCTGGTATCGGCACTTAACTTGCCTGCCTGCTTGAACACCCAACAATCCCTATTGGTGTGGTTGGCTGGTTGTTTGGGGGTGTCGTGTATCTGGCACGAGCGATCGAGTATCCGATCTAAACTGGATGGGCCCGGAGGGTTTATTTTGAATGGCTTCTTCCGCTGACCGGGTTTAGAGCCTCTGAATCCGGCATTAACTGCCATATCCTTAGTATTGTCGCCGTTAATGCGGCGCTTGTGCTTGTTGCGATGTGACCTGCCATTGTTGTCCTTGGTATCCGAAGTGCCAGGGCTCTTGGTTATGTTATTGCTACGAGCTAGCCAGCTGTCTTCTCGCGTGCAAAAGCGGGTCATGAGTGTCGTGAGGGCTGCCATAGATTTCGGCTTTTCCTATCCTAGGTGCCGGGCAAGCCATTCGTCTCGGATGTTGTGCCTGAAGGCTGCAAGGGCCTCTGCATCCAGATAGTCGACTACTTGATTTTTCTTGGTTAGGAACCGTGTCCAAAATTGTTTGGCTGATTCCTCTGGCTGCTGGATTATGTGGCTTAGGTCATCGGCATCTGGTGGTCGCACATAAGTGCCCTGGAAGTTGTCAAGGAACGCGGATTCCAGGTCCTCCCAGCAACTAATTGACTCTGCTGGCAGGCTGTTAAGCCAATGCCGAGCTGGTCTTTTAAGCTTGAGCGGGAGGTATTTGATGGCGTGTAGATCATCACCACGGTCCATGTGGATATGAAGGAGATAATCCTCGATCCATACCGCGGGATCTGTTGTGCCATCGTATGATTCGATGTTTACGGGTTTAAAACCCTCGGGGATTTGATGATCCATTACTTTGTCTGTGAAGCATAGTGGGTGTGCGGCGCCCCTGTACTGGGCTATATCGCGACGTAGCTCGGATGAGCTTTTTCTATTGTGTTCGGCCTGGCCGTATTTATTATATCCGGCATGACGGTTATTGTCACGTGATGTGGGGTGCCCATGCGATCCGTAGATCGATCTTGTTTGCCTTGCCTTATCCTCCAATATGTCTCGCAGGTCTGTTGCGTTTCCCCGCGCTCTGGTATTTTTTGAGCGGCGCCGGGGTGCGGCTTGGGTTGAGGGCCGAAAGGCCTCTCTGTCGCGGCCACGGGGTGGCCGATCGGGCGCACCATACGCTGGTGATGTAGGTTTAGTTGCTTCCTCCTCTAGTTGGGGTAGCAGCCTGCGCTTTGGGTAGCTCTTGGAGGGGCGTTCGAGTTTATACTCTTCAGCCGCCAGGACTTCAGTCCATCTATCGGCTAGCAAGTCTTGGTCAACTCTAAGTTGCTGCTGTTTTTTCTTGAGGCTGCTTGCCGTGGCCATAAGCCTGCGTTTGAAACACTCTTGTTCGACGGGATCCTCTGGCACGATGAATTCGTCGTCGTTGAGGCTTGCCTCGTCTTCGGAGGGAGGCATATAATTGTCGTCCTCGACCTCCCTGTCTGCCGCTCTCTCATGAGGGCTGGCTCCTCCGTCCTCCTGTGCTGAATCCTGTTGGAGGGGGTTGTCTTCGGCACTGTCCGGGGTGTTGTTGTCTCTAGTGCCGGACTCGCCATTTTTGCTTCGGCGGGATTTAGAGCGGCGCCGCTGACGTCGGTGCTTGGGTTGCTTCTTGGAGGGGTCATCCTCCGTTTTTTCATCGCCATCCCCTGCTTTTGGGGGGTGTCCACCATGTATATATCATATGACGAGGTGACTTTCCTGTGCCCTATAGGTGTTGGTTCTTGGTCGTCTCCTTCATCAGCGTCCATACTGTCGATGTATTCGGAGTCGAAGTCGAGCATGTCGGTTAGATCGTCGACAGTGGCTACGAAGTGGGTGGTGGGTGGGTTTCGAATTACTTCGTCGTCCGCATCCCAACCTTGCTGACCGTAGTCCGGCCAGGGCTCTCCTGACAAAGAGAGAGACCTTAGTGAATTCAGGATACCGCCAAAGGGCGAGTGCTGAAAGACGTCCGCGGCGGTGAACTCCATGATCGGAGCCCAATCGGGTTCGATCGGAAGGGGTGCGGAAGATTCTGAGTCCGGAACGGAGTCCGGCACCTTGGAGTCACAGGCCTCGCAAAGGACTAGGCTGGTATTCAGCTCTATTGCCGTAGAGATTGCGGCTCCTGGGGCGGCGTCCAACCGTCCGTCCTTGACTGGCGCAGTCGGCTCCGAGCTAATGGTCGGAGCGGACACCTGAGCGGCGCTCTGGGCGCTGTCCGGTGGCAGAGCTAGATCATGCCCATCGTCACAGTGCGGCGTGCTCGGCCGTGGCTCGAATCCGTCGAAGATCAAGTCCCCGTGGATGTCGGCCGTGTAGTTTAAGCTTCCAAACCTGACCTGATGGCCAGGGGCGTAGCTTTCGATCTGCTCCAGATGGCCAAGCGAATTGGCTCGCAGTGCGAAGCCGCCGAATACGAAGATCTGTCCGGGGAGAAAAGTCTCACCCTGGACCGTGTCGTGGTTGATGATCGAAGAAGCCATCGGGCCTAAAGGTGACGACATAGAGGAGCTCTCAATGAAAGCACCAATGTCGGTGTCAAAACCGGCAGATCTCGGGTAGGGGGTCCCGAACTGTGCGTCTAGGCGGATGGTAACAGGAGACAAGGGACACGATGTTTTTACCCAGGTTCGGGCCCTCTCGATGGAGGTAAAACCCTACTCCTGCTTGATTAATATTGATGATATGGGTAGTATAAGAGTTGATCTACCACGAGATCAGAGAGGCTAAACCCTAGAAGCTAGCCTATGGTATGATTGTTGTTTGTCCTACGGACTAAAACTCTCCGGTTTATATAGACACCGGAGAGGGCTAGGGTTACACAGAGTCGGTTACAATGGGAGGAGATCTTCATATCAAATCGCCAAGCTTGCCTTCCACGCCAAGGAAAGTCCTATCCGGACACGGGACAAAGTCTTCAATCTTGTATCTTCATAGTCCGAGAGTCCGGCCAAAGGTCATAGTTCGGCCATCCGGACACCCCCTAATCTAGGACTCCCTCACACATTATGACCCCTTTGATTATGATCATGAATATGCTTTGTGAGTAGTTACGTTTGTTCCTGAGGACAAGGGAGAAGTCTTGCTATTAGTAGTCATGTGAATTTGCTATTAGTTCGATATTTTGATGAGATGTATGTTGTCTAGCCTCTAGTGGTGTTATGTGAACGTCGACTACATAACACTTCACCATTATTTGGGCCTAGAGGGAGGCATTGGGAAGTAATAAGTAGATTATGGGTTGCTAGAGTGACAAAAGCTTAAACCCTAGTTTATGCGTTGCTTCGTAAGGGGCTGATTTGGATCCATATGTTTCATGCTATGGTTAGATTTACCTTAATACTTTTGTTGTAGTTGCAGATCCTTGCAATAGAGGTTAATCATAAGTGGGATGCTTGTCCAAGTAAGGGCAGTACCCAAGCACCGGTACACCCACATATCAAATTATCAAAGTACCGAACGCAAATCATATGAGCGTGATGAAAACTAGCTTGACGATATTCCCATGTGTCCTCGGGAGCACTTTTCCTATTATAAGAGTTTGTCCAGGCTTGTACTTTGCTACAAAAAGGATTGGGCCACCTTGCTGCACTTTATTTACTTTTGTTACTTGTTGCTCGTTACAATTTATCTTATCACAAAACTATCTGTTACCACTTATTTCAGTACTTGCAGAGAATACCTTGCTGAAAACCACTTATCATTTCCTTCTGCTCCTCGTTGGGTTCGACACTCTTACTTATCGAAAGGACTACGATAGATCCCCTATACTTGTGGGTCATCAAGACTCTTTTCTGGCGCCGTTGCCGGGGAGTGAAGCGCCTTTGGTAGGTGGAATTTGGTAAGGAAAATTTTAATTAGTGTGCTGAAATTTTCTGTCACTTGTTACTATGGAAAGTAATTCTCTGAGGGGCTTGTTTGGGGTATCTTCACCCCGTCCAGTAGAGCAAAGAGTTGCTCCTCAACCTACTCAACCTACTGAACCTATTGAAAATGAAACTCCTTTTGAGATTCCTTCGGGTATGATGGAAAAACTGCTAGCTAACACTTTTACAGGAGATGGAACAAGGCATCCTGATGAACATCTACGTTATGTGGATGACGTTTGTGGACTATTTAAGCTTGCAGGTATACCCGATGATGTTGTTAATAAGAAGGCCTTCCCTTTATCTTTGAAGGGAGACGCATTGACATGGTACAGGCTATGTGATGATATGAGATCATGGAACTATAAAAGATTGGAATTGGAATTTCATCAAAAGTATTACCCTATGCATCTTGTTCATCATGATCACAATTATATATATAATTTTTGGCCTCACAAAGGAGAAAGCATCGCTCAAGCTTGGGGGAGGCATAAATCAATGTTATATTCATGCCCCAATCATGAGCTCTCAAGAGAAGTAATTATTCAAAGTTTTTATGCTCGGCTTTCTAATAACAATCGCACCATGCTCGATACTTCTTGTGCTGGCTCTTTTATTATGAAGACTATCGAATTTAAATGGAATTTATTGGATAGAATTAAACGCAACTCTGAAGATTGGGACCTCGACGAAGGTAAGGAGTCAGGTATGACACCTAAGTTTGATTGCGTTAAATCTTTTATGGATACCAATATTTTCCGTAAGTTTAGCACTAAATATGGACTTGACTCTGAGATAGTAGCTTCTTTCTGTGAATCCTTTGCTACTTATGTTGATCTCCCCAAGGAGAAGTGGTTTAAATATCATCCTCCCATAGAAGTAAAAGTAGTTGCACCTATTAAAGTTGAAGAAAAGATTGTCACTTATAATGATCCTATTGTTCCCACTTCTTATGTTGAGAAACCGCCTTTCCCTGTTAGAATGAAGGATCATGCTAAAGCTTCAACTGTTGTTTGTAAAAGCAATATTAGAACTTATAAACCTCTTGAGCAAGTCAAAGTAGAACCCAATATTGCTATTGTTAAAGATCTCTTGTCTGATAATATCGATGGGCATGTTATTCAATTCCAGGGTGAAACTGCTAGAATTGCTAAACCTTGTGATAGAGATAAACATAGACCTGTGGTAGGCGTGCCTGTTATTTCTGTTAAAATAGGAGATCATTGTTATCATGGCTTATGTGATATGGGTGCTAGTGCTAGTGTAATACCCATTGACTTATATAGAGAAATTATGCATGATATTGCACCTGCTGAGTTAGAAGAAATTGATGTCACAATTAAACTTGCCAATAGAGATACTATTTCACCAGTGGGAATTGTTAGAGATCTTGAAGTCTTGTGTGGAAAAACCAAATATCCCGCTGATTTTCTTGTTCTTGGTTCTCCACAAGATAGCTTTTGTCCCATTATATTAAGTAGAACCTTCTTGAATACTGTTAATGCTAGGATAGACTGCAAAAAGAATGTGGTTACTATTGGTTTGGATGATATGGTTCATGAGTTTAATTTCTCTAAATTTAGTAAACAACATCGTGAGGAAGAATCGCCAAGTAAGGATGAAATTATTGGTCTTGCTTCTATTGCCGTACCTCCTAGTGATCCTTTAGAACAATATTTCCTAGACCATGAAAATGATATGTTCATGAATGAAAGAAGGGAAATAGATGAGGTATTCTTTAAACAGGAACCTATTCTGCAACCCAATTTGCATGTTGAAATTCTAGGGGATGCTCCTCCAGCCAAGGGTGATCCCGTGTTTGAGCTTAAATCATTGCCTGATAATCTTAAATATGCTTATCTTGACGAAAAGAAAATATATCTTGTTATTATTAGTGCTAACCTTTCAGAGCATGAAGAAGAAAGATTATTGAAAACTCTGAAGAAGCACCGTGACGCTATTGGATATACACTTGATGATCTTAAGGGCATTAGTCCCACTCTATGTCAACATAAAATAAATTTGGAAGCGGATGCCAAACCAGTTTGTGATCCTCAACGACCTTTGAATCCTAAAATGAAAGAAGTGGTAAGAAAAGAAATACTCAAGCTTATGGAGGCAGGTATAATTTATCCCGTTGCTGATAGTCAGTGGGTAAGTCCTATCCATTGTGTCCCTAAGAAGGGAGGTATTACGGTTGTCCCTAATGATAAAGATGAATTGATCCCGCAAAGAATTATCACAGGTTATAGGATGGTAATTGATTTCCGCAAATTAAATAAAGCTACTAAGAAGGATCATTACCCCTTACCTTTTATTGATCAAATGCTAGAACGATTATGCAAACATACACATTATTGCTTTCTAGATGGTTATTTTGGTTTCTCTCAAATACCTGTGTCGGCTAAAGATCAATCAAAGACTACTTTTACATGCCATTTTGGTACTTTTGCTTATAGACATATGCCTTTTGGTTTATGTAATGCACCTGCTACCTTTCAAAGTTGCATGATGGCTAAATTCTGACTTTTGTGAAAAAAATTGTGAGGTTTTCATGGACGATTTTTCCGTCTATGGTTCCTCTTTTGATGATTACTTGAGCAATCTTGCTCGAGTTTTACAGAGATGTGAAGAAATGAATCTTGTCTTGAATTGGGAAAAGTGCCACTTTATGGTTAATGAAGGTATTGTCTTGGGACACAAAGTTTCTGAAAGAGGTATTGAAGTTGATAAAGCCAAAGTTGATGCTATTGAAAAGATGCCATGTCCCAAGGACATCAAAGGTATAAGAAGTTTCCTTGGTCACGTCGGATTTTATAGGAGGTTCATTAAGGACTTCTCAAAAATTTCTCGGCCTCTGACTAATTTATTACAAAAATATGTACCATTTGTCTTTGATGATGATTGTGTAGAAGCATTTGAAATACTTAAGAAAGCATTAGTCTCTACACCTGTTGTTCAGCCACCGGATTGGAATTTACCCTTTGAAATTATGTGTGATGCTAGTGATTATGCTGTAGGTGCTGTTCTAGGGCAAAGAGTTGATAAGAAATTAAATGTTATCCATTATGCTAGTAAGACTCTAGATAATGCTCAAAGAAATTATGCTACTACCGAAAAGGAACTTTTAGCAGTTGTATTTGCTTGTGATAAATTCAAACCCTATATTGTTGATTCTAAAGTAACTATTCACACTGATCATGCTGCTATTAAATATCTTATGGAAAAGAAGGATGCAAAACCTAGACTCGTTAGATGGGTTCTCTTGCTACAAGAATTTGATTTGCATATTGTTGATAGAAAGGGAGCTGAGAACCCCGTTGCAGACAACTTATCTAGGTTAGAGAATGTTCTTGATGACCCACTACCTATTGATGATAGCTTCCCTGATGAGCAATTAAATGTCATAAGCACTTCTCGTAGCACTCCATGGTATGTTGATTATGCTAATTATATTGTCGCTAAATTTATACCACCTAGCTTCACATACCAACAAAAGAAAAAGTTTTTCTATGACTTGCGACATTACTTTTGGGATGAACCACATCTTTATAAAGAAGGAGTAGATGGTGTCATTAGACGTTGTGTACCTGAGCATGAACAGGAACAGATCCTACGCAAGTGTCACTCCGAAGCTTATGGAGGACACCATGCTGGAGATAGAACTGCACATAAGGTATTGCAATCTGGTTTTTATTGGCCTACTCTCTTCAAGGATGCCCGTAAGTTTGTTTTCTCTTGCGATGAATGTCAAAGAATCGGTAATATTAGTAGACATCAAGAAATGCCTATGAATTATTCACTTGTTATTAAACCATTTGATGTCTGGGGCTTTGATTATATGGGGCCTTTTCCTGCCTCTAATGGATACACACATATTTTAGTTGTTGTTGATTACGTTACTAAGTGGGTAGAAGCTATTCCAACTAGTAGTGCTGATCATAACACTTCTATTAAAATGCTTAAGGAAGTTATTTTTCCGAGGTTTGGAGTCCCTAGATATCTTATGACTGATGGTGGTTCACATTTTATTCATGGTGCTTTCCATAAAATGCTTGCTAAATATGACGTTAATCATAGGATTGCATCTCCTTATCACCCGCAGTCTAGTGGTCAAGTAGAATTGAGCAATAGAGAGCTCAAATTAATTTTGCAAAAGACTGTCAATAGGTCTAGAAAGAATTGGTCTAAGAAACTAGACGACGCATTATGGGCCTATAGAACTGCATATAAGAATCATATGGGTATGTCTCCATATAAAATGGTCTATGGAAAAGCTTGTCACTTACCTCTCGAACTAGAACATAAGGCATATTGGGCTATTAAAGAGCTCAACTATAATTCAAACTTGCCAGTGAGAAGAGGTTATTTGATATTAGCTCCTTTGATGAATGGAGAACCCAAGCTTACGAAAATGCCAAGTTGTTTAAAGAAAAAGTTAAAAGATGGTATGACAAAAGAATACAAAAGCGTGAGTTTAATGTAGGTGATTATGTATTGCTATACACCTCTCGTTTAAGATTTTTTGCAGGAAAACTTCTCTCCAAATGGGAAGGTCCCTACGTTATCGAGGAGGTCTATCGTTCCGGTGCCATAAAAATCAACAACTTCGAAGGCACAAATCCAAAGGTGGTAAACGGTCAAAGGATCAAACACTATATCTCAAGTAATCCTATAAATGTTGAAACCAATATTATTGAAACCGTAACCCCGGAGGAATACATAAGGGACACCTTCCAGCCCGTTTCAGACTCCGAAAAGGAATAGGTATGTGGTACGGTGAGTAAACTGACTCCAAAACAATTTTTAAGGAAATATTTCTCCGTTTTGGAATATTTAGAAAAATAGAAAAATAAGTGGCAGTCCAGGAAGGACACGAGGCCTCCACGAGGGTGGAGGGCGCGCCCTACCCCCTGGGTGCGCCCCCTACCTCGTGAGCACCTCGTGTGCTCTCCGGACTCCGTTTTCTTGCACGATACGTATTTTGGTCGGTAAAAATTCATTATATATACTCCCGAAGGTTTTGACTCTCGTATCACGCAAATATCCCATGTTCTTGTTTCGAGCTGTTTTTCTGACAGGTCTAGATCATCATGACGACCCAAAGTGCTTCCAAGGACAAGTTCTTCGAGAAAGTTATCAACCCTTACCTCGCGGAGGTGCTGTGACACCCTCAAACCATTGAGATGCATGATGGGTTGCTGCACATCTGCGATGTTGAGGGACAAAAGGGAACCGGAAGCATGGAGTCAAGGCTCGAAGCAATGGAGCAACAAGTTTTCAAGTGCCAGGGGATGGTGGAGCGTGGAATCAACGCGAGCCACAAGATGCTCGCGGAGTTCACCCACAACTACGAGCCGGATGCCAAGAACACCGAGGAGGCCATCTTCAAGCTACATGAGAAGATCGAGCACCTCCAAGCCCAAATCTATGATCTGCAAAACCAAAACTGTGAGTATGAATATAGATTCAAAAGGATGAGTTTGGCTGCAGATTTGAGGATTCCGGAGACTCGATCATCCTTCTATGATGGTGAGCCTATGCCATGGAAGGTGAACGACAAGCCTACATCATCGACAACACCTCCACCGCCAACAACAAAGAAGGAGATATAATCACATGGGTATGGGCACTCCCCTTGGCAACTGCCAAGCTTGGGGGAGGTGCCCTGGTATCGTATCATCATCACAACTTCTATCTTTATCGTTTTTCTTAGTTCGATCCTATTAGTAGTATCTTGATTTAGTAGAATAAAGTCATGGCATGATCTAGTTTTGAGTTTTGCTTTATGGTCCTTCTTTGTAATCGAGTCTGTGAGCTATATAATAAAGATTAGTGTTGAGTCAAGGGCTTGATTATTTTGCCATGATCTTGGGTGAATAGAAGAAAAGAATAAAAAGAATCAAAGAGTCCATATTGATCTTATTGAAAGTAATGACTTCACATAGAGAGAGTATGATGATTAAAAGTTGTTGGGAGTTGGCAAATATAGCTTTGGTCATCGTTGCAATTAATAGGAAGTAATAAGGAAAGAGAGGTTTCACATATAGATATATTATCATTGACATCTTTTATGATTGGGAGCACTCAATAAAATATGACATGCTAAAGAGTTGAGGTTGGAGAAGGAAGACAACATAATGAGTTATGTTTTCTTATATCTGAGATAAAGTATGTTGTCATGGATCCCCTAACGTGTTGAGCTTGCCTTCCCCCCTCATGCTAGACAAATTCTCAGCACCAAGTAGAAATACTACTTGTGCTTCCAAATACCCTTAAACCAGTTTTGCCATGAGAGTCCACCATATCTACCTATGGATTGAGTAAGATCCTTCAAGTAAGTTGTCATCGGTGCAAGCAATAAAAATTGCTCTCTAAATATGCATGACTTATTAGTGCGGAGAAAATAAGCTTTGTACAAACTTGTTGTGGACGTCATAAAAGCGACGAACTGCATAATAAAGGTCCACATACAAGGGGCAATATAAAGTGACGTTATTTTGCATTAAGATTTTGTGCATCAACCCTAAACGCGCATGACAACCTCTGCTTCCCTCTGCGAAGGGCATATCTTTTATTATTATCATCTACCTTATGCAAGAGTCACGGTGATATTCACCTTTCCTTTTTCATTTTATCCTTTGGCAAGCTCAGCATGTTGGAAGGAATATGATATATATATATATATATATATATATATATATATATATATATATATATATATATATATATATAATTGGATGTAGGGGAGCATGAATTATTATTGTTGACATTACCCTTGAGGTAAAAGGTTGTGGGGCAAAACTATAAGCCCCTATCTTTCTCTGTGTCCGATTAAAACTCCGTAACCACAAGTATCGCGTGAGTGTTAGCAATTATGAAGGACTAAGTGATAGTTGAGTATGTGGACTTGCTTTTAAGCTCTGACATAGACTCTTTCTGATGTTATGATAATTTGCAATTGCTTCAATGACTGAGGTTATAATTTGTTGGTGCTCGCTAAGGTTTCTGATTCATACTTTTTGCTTTGTGAAAAGATCATCACTTGAACATAAGTAATCATATGACAAAATCTCTACATGTTGTTGTTATGGAAAAAATCATGATGCCTTCATGCCCGTATTTTATTTTTATCGACACCTCTACCTCTAAACATGAGGACATATTTATTTGTCATCGGCTTTTCGCTTGAGGACAAGCTAGGTCTAAGCTTGGGGGAGTTGATACGTCCATTTTGCATCATGCTTTTATATCAATATTTATTGCATTATGGGCTGTTATTTCACGTTATGTCACAATACTTATGGCTATTCTCTCTTATTTTACAAGGTTTACATGAAGAGGGAGAATGTCGGCAGTTGGAATTCTGGGATGGAAAAGGAGCAAGTATTGGAGGCCTATTCTGCGCAACTCCAAAAGTCCTGAAACTCCACGGAATATCTTAAAATAAATAAAGAAAAATCGTCGGCAAAGATGAAGGCCAGGGGGCCCACACCCTGCTCATGAGGGTGCCCCCCCCCCTCGGGGCGCCCCCTACCTCGTGGGCCCCCTGGTGGCTCTCCGACGCCCATCTTCTCCTATATGAAGTCTTTCGATGAGAAAAAATAGAAGGCAACCTTTCGGGATGAGACTCTGCCGCCACGAGGCGGAACCTTGGCGGAACCAATCTAGGGCTCCGGCAGAGCTGTTCTGCCGGGGACACTTCCCTCCGGGAGGGGGAAATCATCACCATCATCATCACCAATGCCCCTCTCATCGGGAGAGGGCAATCTCCATCAACATCTTCACCAGCACCATCTCATCTCAAACCCTAGTTCATCTCTTGTATCCAATTCTTGTCTCCAAGTCCGCGATTGGTGCTAGTAGGTTGCTAGTAGTGTTGATTACTCCTTGTAGTTGATGCTAGTTGGTTTATTTGGTGGAAGATCATATGTTTAGATCCTTTATGCACATTATTGCCCCTCTGATTATGAACATGAATATGCTTTGTGAGTAGTTACGTTTGTTCCCGAGGACAAGGAAGAAGTCTTGCTATTAGTAGTCATGTGAATTTGGTATTCGTTCGATATTCTGATGAGATGTATGTTGTCTAGCCTCTAGTGGTGTTATGTGAACGTCAACTACATAACACTTCACCATTATTTGGGCCTAGAGGGAGGCATTGGGAAGTAATAAGTAGATGATGGATTGCTAGAGTGACAGAAGCTTAAACCCTAGTTTATGCATTGCTTCGTAAGGGGCTGATTTGGATCCATATGTTTCATGCTATGGTTAGGTTTACCTTAATACTTTTGTTGTAGTTGTGGATGCTTGCAATAGAGGTTAATCATAAGTGGGATGCTTGTCGAAGTAAGGGCAGTACCCAAGCACCGGTCCACCCACATATCAAATTATCAAAGTACCGAACGCGAATCATATGAGCGTGATGAAAACTAGCTTGACGATATTCCCATGTGTCCTCGGGAGCACTTTTCCTATCATAAGAGTTTGTCCAGGCTTGTCCTTTGCTACAAAAAGGATTGGGCCACCTTGCTACACTTTATTTACTTTTGTTACTTGTTGCTCCTTATAATTTATCTTATCACAAAACTATCTGTTACTACTTATTTCAGTACTTGCATAGAATACCTTGCTGAAAACCACTTATCATTTCCTTCTGCTCGTCGTTCGGTTCGACACTCTTACTTATCGAAAGGACTATGATAGATCCCCTATACTTGTGGGTCATCAGGCGACGAGACACGAGTTGGTAGAGGAGAGATCTCCGCGCGCACCCCAGAGTTCAAACCTCAAGGGTCTGCCGGAACCCGAAATCCGACATTTGGCGCGCCAGGTAGGGGTGCGCCGGAGCTCTCCCTGCCAGCGGCCCGTTCTCCGTCAACCTCGCGCTTCGCCACCATGGCCGGCAATGCACCGCCCGCTCCAGCTGCGGAGGCCAGCCCGGGGCCCCGGGGGCTCCGGGCGCTGACCGCCGCCCTGCGACAGGTGCGGTGGCCGAACAAGTTCAAGCCAGAGATGCCGTCGCGCTACGACGGCATTGCAGACCCGCTAGCTTTCCTGCTAGCGTATGAGGAGGCCGTCCTCAAGGCCGGAGGCGATGGCTAGGTCATGGCCAACTGGCTGCCCATGGCGCTCACCGGCGTCCCGCGCATGTGGCTGCTCCATTTGCCAGCATCTTCAGTGAATTCCTGGGAGGAGCTCTGCGGCCTCTTCCTCGCCCATCACACAGCCCCGACGCCCTCGGTCGTCACGACACTCCTTGGTGGCTCCCAAGCACCGCCCTCGAGTTGCCATGTTAAGACGTTCGTCCGTCAGGTCGGCGCGGCCCTGACTCACCGCTCGGCTCCTCCAGGATGGACGTCACTTAAGGCCGACTTGACCTTCAGTTTGGATGATCACCCCGCCAACACCGCTTGCTCGGGTGCACTCCCGATGCTGTGCACTCCCACCATCTGCCAGGTGGCCATCACCAGGACCCTAGTCGACGGCGGGGTCGGCCTCAATGTACTCTCGATCGAGGCCTTCAGTCTCCTCCACGTGCCGCTGGAGCGGCTCCGACCCAGCCAACCCTTCTCGGGTGTCGGGGGCAGCCCCACCGGCTCTTTGGGGCAGATTCGCCTCCCGGTGACATTCGGGACCCAAGCCAACTTTCGCACAGAGCTGGTTGACTTTGACATCACCCCCATTGGCCTTCCGTACAACGCCATCCTCGGCTACCCGGCACTGGCCCAGTTCATGGCAGCAACTCACCCAGCTTACAACCTAATGAAAATGCTCGGGAGCAATGGTGTCCTCACCATAACCGGAGATGCGAAGGATGCCCTGCAGGCACTCAAGCTCGCTTTCAAGGCAGCAGCGGCGGAGCCACCCGCCGACGCCGATCCCCTCAAGACTAAGCGGGTTGCGCCCACCAAAAAGAAGCAGTTGTTCACACAAGACAAAGCAAAGACCAAGCAAGTACCAGTCGACGAGGATGGATCCTTCGACGCCGCCTTTACCATAGGCGCCAATTTAGACCCCGAGCAAGAGGAGGCCCTGGTAAAGTTCCTGCGCGCAAACAAGGAGGTGTTCGCGTGGGAACCCAAACAGCTGGCAGGGGTTCCCAGGAAGGTGATCGAGCACCACCTGAACGTCTGTCCCAACATGCGCCCAGTGAAGCACAAGGCAAGACGGCAGTCCACAGAGAAGCAAGCTTTCATCGTCCAAGAAACCCGCAAGTTGGAGGCCGCGGGAGTCATTCGCGAGGTCTGCTACCCGGAGTGGTTGGCAAACCCCATCGTCGTGCCGAAGAAGGGGGGGAAGGAGCGCATGTGCGTCGATTTCACGAACCTCAACAAGGCATGCCCACAGGATCCATTCCCACTCCCCCGCATTGACCAGATTGTTGAATCTACTGCAGAGTGCGACCTGTTATGCTTTTTGGATGCCTTCTCGGGCTATCACCAAATCAAAATGGCAGTCGAGGATGTGCAGAAGACAACTTTCCTGACCCCGTGCGGGGTAATACTGCTACACCTGCATGCCGTTCGGATTGCGCAATGTGGGTGCGACCTTCCAGCGGCTGATGCACATCGCATTGGGCCGCCAGCTCGGGAGGAACGCTGAGGCTTATGTCGATGACATAGTAGTGAAGTCTCGGGAGGCGAAAACCGTGATACAGGACCTGGAAGAAACCTTCGCGAGCCTGCATGAAGTGGACCTGCGGCTCAACCCAGAGAAGTGTGTGTTCGACGTTCCCTCTGGAAAGCTTCTGGGTTTCCTCGTGTCCCACAGAGGGATCGAGGCTAACACAGAGAGAGTCAAGGCAATTGAATACATGACTCCGCCTCAAACCCTTAGGGAAATGCAGAAGCTTACCAGACGGGTAACTGCGCTAGGGCGCTTCATCTCCAAGCTAGGGGAACGCACCTTACCCTTCTTCAAGCTGATGAAGAGGAAGGTCCCGTTCGAGTGGACTCAAGAGGCTGATGTCGCGTTTCAAGACCTCAAGAAGTACCTGACCAACCCCCCTGTGATGGTCGCACCATGCCCACAAGAGCCCCTGGTGCTCTACCTCGCAGCCACACCGTACTCCGCCAGTGCTGCCCTGGTGGCCGTCCGGAAGGCGCGCCGAGTCAAGACTGCGCCAGTCACGGCAACCCCGGGGGAGGAAGATCGCACAAGTATCGCGCCCTCAGCGGATACAAGCCAGCCTCAGCAAGGAGGCGTCGTCACAACAGAGAAGGCCCCACCAGTTTGCCACGAGCTGGAGATCCCTGCACCTCGGGAGATGCTCGACCCTCCGGAGGGTGCGGACTCTGCCGTTGTGCCCACCCTCGTCGAGCACCCCGTGTACTTTGTCAGCACAGTGATGAGAGACGCAAGGGCACGATACCCCATGCCTCAGAAGCTCCTGCTCGCACTGTTGGTAGCCTCACGGAAGCTACGACATTACTTCCAGGGTCATCTGATCAAGGTTGTTTCAGTGTACCCATTGGAAAGGGTACTCAGGAGTCCCAACTCAGCAGGAAGGGTCGCTGAATGGAGCATCGAACTGCAAGCGTTTCAGCTGGAGTTCAGCACAACTAGGGTCGTCAAGGGAGCTGCACTAGCGGATTTTGTAGTAGAATGGACAGAGGCGCCAGGGCTTGAGGTAGGCGAGGACCGTTCACTTGCCCCAGGAAGTGAGGCGTCGGACGGCCGGGTTATGTACTTCAACGGAGCTTTCTCGCGGCATGGTGCAGAGGCTGGAGCAGTGCTCATATCCCCCACTCAGGAGAAGCTCCACTACGCAGTGCAACTCTGCTTCTAGCACGAAGAAAAGGTTTCCAACAATATAGAAGAATATGAGGGGCTGATAGTAGGCCTAAGGGTTGCGGTGGCCTTGAGGGTAAAGTGCCTAGTCATTAAGGGCGATTCACAGCTCCTCGTCAACTTCTCCAACAAGGTGTATGAGCCGAAGGACGAGCACATGGAGGCATATCTGGCAGAGGTCTGCAAAATTGAGAAGTAGTTTTGGGGTTTGGAGCTGCAACATGTGCCACGCGGCACCAATCAGGAAGCTGATGACATCACGAAAAGGGCATCCAGACGGCTGCCTGAGGAGCCCAGAGTCTTCGAAGAGAGGCTCTTTAAGCCCTCAGCGATGCCACCACTGTCGGACGAAGCGCAACCTCAGGTGGAGCTTCCCCAGCCGCCTGCCTCGGGAGCCCCGGCCTGTGGACCGACCTCGGGGGCACGCTTGCTCCTGGAGCTGGAGCCTCAGGAGGGGTGTTGGACCGCAGAACTCAAGAGCTACTTGGTGTAAGGTGCCTTGCCGGAAGGGGAGGAAGACGCAGAATGCGTGGCACAGCAAGCCACGGCGTACTGCATCCAAGATGGAGAGCTCTACAGGAAGCGACCGAACGACGTGTCCCCGCGTTGCATTTCCAAGGAATAGGGGAAGGAGCTGTTGGCGGACATACACGACGGAGACTGTGGGCACCACTCGTCGTCACAGACCCTCGTTGGCAACGCGTTCCGCAGCGGGTTCTACTGGCCCACAGCACTCAATGACGCTGTCGAGCTGGTGAGGGCTTGTGAAGCCTGCCAATTCCACGCCAAGCAGATCCATCAGTCGACACAGGGCATGCAGACCATACCCCTCTCATGGCCATTCGCGGTTTGGGGGCTGGACATTTTGGGCCCGTTCCCTCGAGCGCCAGGGGGCTATCGCTACCTCTATGTTGCCGTCGACAAGTTCACCAAGTGGGCTGAGGTGGAAGTTGTCCGCACCATCCCGGCAGGCTCTGCAGTCAAGTTCGTCGAGGGCCTCGTGAGCCGATTCGGGGTGCCTAACCACATCATCACCGATAACGGTTCAAAATTCACCAGTAATCTCTTCAAAGCATACTGTGCTAAGCTTGGAACGCAGATATGCTACGCTTCAGTGGCGCACCCTCGGAGCAACGGCCAGGCTGAGCAAGCCAACGCAGAAGTCCTGAAGGGCCTCAAGACCAGGACCTTCAAGAAGAAGCTGGAGGCTTGCGGCAGGGGCTGGTATGACGAGCTCCAGTCCGTACTATGGTCTATTCGCACGACCACAACCAAGTCAACTGGCGAAACCCCGTTCTTCCTCGTCTACGGAGCTGAGGCCGTCCTCCCTCACGAGGTTAGGGGTCGCTCCGCATGGGTCCTAGCGTTCGATGAGACGCAGCAGGACGCCATGCGGGGGACAGACCTCGTGCTGGGGGAGGAACGCCGCCGGGAGGCCGTGCTGCGGGCGGCCCGATACCAGTAGGCGCTGCGACGATACCACTGCCGCAACATCCGCCCCAGGACCCTCGAGGTAGACGACCTTGTGCTCAGGCGGGTCCTCTCCAGGGAAGGGCTGCACAAACTCTCTCCCATGTGGGAGGGCCCGTTCAAGGTTGTTCATGTTTCCAGGCCCGGCTCCGCGCGCTTGGAAACCCAGGAGGGGGTGCCCATCCCGAACGTGTGGAACATTCAACACCTCTGGAAGTTTTACCCTTGAGCGAGGCCCGGTGCCTATGGAAAAGGCCCAGAGCCTATGAAGAAGGCCAATGCATGTGAAGCTTGCCGTTTTGAAAAGGCCTGGTGCCTGTGAAGAAGGCAAACGCCTATGAAGCTCTCCCCCCCTCTCAAGAAAAGGCCCGGTGCCTGTAAAGAAGGCAAACGCCTGTGAAGCTCGCCGCCCATGACACTCTCACGTAATAATGAGTGGGGCTGTACACGCCCCGGAGGCTCCGAAGAGCCGCCCCTGGGCCTCGGGGGCTCCCGCCCACGCCCAGTGCAGCACTTAGCTCCGCGCTGGTGAGAAGACGTTGACAACTAGATTAGGTGCCAGACGCGGCTTTTCATTTGCTTTCTGCAGTTGGCTAGTTTTTCGTTGCCTGAAGCTTTTAGTTGAAGTTGCCTTCGGTGTTGTGCGGCACCCGGCCTATGTTTCCTGTTTTTGTCGCTCGCCTGACCCTGCTTTCTTTTTGCAACCCTCGCGAGGGAAGCCGCGCGGGCACCCTCGCGAGCGTCACCTGGTTTGATTTCATGAGGTTCCTCGACCTAAGTTTGCAGCAGGAGCACTCCTCCCAGATGCCCCACGGGCACCGTGACGCGAACGCTGGGCCCGAGCGGGCCACCCCTGCGGCCAGGGATTGAATCCTAACCCTCCGGCAAGTCCTTTTTTGCAGGCCTTGAGACCCGTGACGCGGCTCCTGGCCGGAGACTCCCGAGGCTGGCGCCGCAACAAACCCTTCCCACTGAGCTAAGTTGTTCCTACTCGTGAGCGCGCGGCACCGTAGCACGACACAAAAATAAGAGCAGCATGATAATTAAAAGCAACAGTCTAGCACGCCCCCGCGGGGCCTCGTACTTCTCTCTCCATGCAGCTAAAACAAAATGGGCACGACTCGACCAACTACAGCCCGGAGAAGAGGACCTGCGTCGCCCTCCAGAGCTCAAGCAGTTTCCTCATCACGCTTCACCTGGGTGCGGCAGCGGGACGATCCTCCTCCCACCTCGAGGCGAGCACGGCGGCGCGGTGGCTGGTCACGGCCGCCGCTGGAGGAGCTGTCGTCTGAAGGGGAATCACCGAAGCTTGAAGAACCGCGGATGCCACCGGGCGCAAGCCCGGCCTCGTCTTCACCGCTGCCGTCGCCGAGGATGAGCGTGCGGCCATCCTCGTCACCTTTGGGGCAGCACCCAGCGAGGCGGCCATCACCTCCGAACGCCCTCATGAAGAGGGTAGCGTCGCCGTCAAACTTAAACTGAGAGTGCATCGACGGCCAAGACCACGCACGCGGGTGAACGTCTGCCAGCCGCGGGTCAGCGCCACATTCCCGGCGACAGAAACCTCCACCACCACCCACGAGGCCCTGTTGCAGCAGCCGTCCACCTGGAGCCAGAGCCCCCCTGCGGTGCCAGCTGGCAGCTCGCCAGCGAAGAAGCGAGGGAGCTGGAGCCAAGTACCAGTCAGGTCCGCCGACCAAACGACGAACTCCGGCCGCTCCTCCGTGGAATAGAATCGGGGGCGGGGAGTGTCGGTGTCAAAACCGGCGGATCTCGGGTAGGGGGTCCCGAACTGTGCGTCTAGGCGGATGGTAACAAGAGACAAGGGACACGATGTTTTTACCCAGGTTCGGGCCCTCTCGATGGAGGTAAAACCCTACTCCTGCTTGATTAATATTGATGATATGGGTAGTACAAGAGTAGATCTACCACGAGATCAGAGAGGCTAAACCCTAGAAGCTAGCCTATGGTATGATTGTTGTTCGTCCTACGGACTAAAACTCTCCGGTTTATATAGACACCAGAGAGGGTTAGGGTTACACAGAGTCGGTTACAATGGGAGGAGATCTACATATCCGTATCGCCAAGCTTTCCTTCCATGCCAAGGAATGTCCCATCCGGACACGGGACGAAGTCTTCAATCTTGTATCTTCAAAGTCCAGGAGTTCGGCCAAAGGTCATAGTCCGGCCATTCGGACACCCACTAATCCGGGACTCCCTCAGTAGCCCCTGAACCAGGCTTCAATGACGACGAGTCCGACGCGCAAATTGTCTTCGGCATTGCAAGGCGGGTTCCTCCTCCGAATACTTCATAGAAGATTTTGAACACAAGGATAGTGTTCGGCTCTGCAAAATAAGTTCCACATACCACCGTAGAGAGAATAATGTTTGTATAAATCTAATCTGCTGACGTATTTCGCAGCGTGACATCACGCCACGACCAAGCCTTCATTTGAATCGTTTTACTGTCCCACCTCAGTGCGTTTAGCGAGGCGGTTTTCCTTGGCGCGTCTTGTCAAAGCAGAGATCGTGTCCCCTTATTTCGGGATTCTCATCAATATGGGTGTGGGTAACCCAACCGCGCCATTAATCACGACGCTTGGGAGATAAGCGAGTTTTACTAGGCTGGTGGGGGTACATAGTTCCGTCTGCCCATATAAGGGGATAAGGATCCACTCTTTCCATTTACGCCTTCTTCCTCCTTTGCTTATCCATCTCCGCACACTCGAGCTCTAGCGCCCAAGTCCGCACTTCCCACCTCAACCTTCTCCAGCCATGTCCGGAGCGGGAGGCAGGTGGATGGCCTCCTCCTCCATGGAGGGGCACATCAAAAAGATGAGGAAAGCCGGATATTTGTCCAACGACATCGCGCACCGGCTCCCTGATGAGGGACAACTCATCCCCACTCCTAGGCCCCATGAGAGGGTGGTGTTCCTCCCCCACTTAGTCCGTGGACTAGGCTTCCCACTCCACCCATTTGTCCGGGGGTCATGTTCTACTACGGCCTGGATTTCCACGATCTGGCCCCGAACTTCATCCTCAACATCTTGGCGTTTATCGTTGTGTGCGAGGTCTTCCTCCGCATTAAACCCCACTTCGGCTTATGGCTAAAGACCTTCAATGTCAAGCCAAAGGTAGTGGGCGGCCGGCAAGCGGAGTGCGGAGGCGCCATGGTGGGCAGGATGGCCAACGTCACATGACTCGAGGGCTCCTTTGTGGAAACCATCAAAGGGTGGCAATCGGGGTGGTTCTACATCACCGAGCCGTGTGACCCTGAATGGGCAGCGGCCCCCGAATTCCGATCTGGCATCCCACATGGCTCACCTCCTGGAAAGAGACGGGTCTATCATGGGGTAATTTGGAAGAGGTGACAGGACTCCAAACTTGCGTCCAAAACCTGATGGACAAGAAGGTTAAACTTGTCACCGTAATCAAGGTCATGCTCTTCCGCCGTATCCTCTCGTGTCAACGACGGGCTTTTAACTTGTGGGAATTCGACCCGGCCCAGCACCAAACTTTGTCCAGGCTTTTTGACACAACGCACGAAGATGCCTGGAAGGTGCTATTCAAGGGCTCCGAGGTTCACCCTCCCACCACCGAGGATCGTGGATTCTGTGCGAAGCGCCAAGCCAGCGCGGTAAGTTTATTTTACCCATCACAAGATATTTGTTTGTCATAGTTTGACTCTATGCGGGATCTAAGCTCCCGTTCCTTTGACAGGACTGGCAGAAGAAGTCCGGACAGATCGACTGTCCGGCTCCTTTGCCCGAAGGCCCAACAAATGCCCCCTTGGCGAAGCTGCTAGTCTCGGCACCTCACGTGGTGCCGGAGAAGAAGGCCAAGAAGAAGGCCACGGGAACTCGAAAGAGTTCCCGGCGCCTAGTAGTGTCGGATTCCTCGTCCGATGACTCTGAAGCGCGCTCCTCCCACGAAGGCGAGGAGGAGGAAGAAGAGTCCTCTCCCCCTCCAATGGGGGGAGGAAAGAAAAGGAAGGCCACCCTGACTAGGGGACCGGAGGGTACAAGAAGGGAAAAACCCTTCTCCCGGACTACTCCACCAATGCCGACGACGGCGAAGAGGAGTGGCCATCCAGGGCCAAGCCCCTGGCAAAATCGTAAGTATCCGGATACCAGAATAACTCATAGTGTTCCTTTACGGCACAGTATCTTCTAACGCCGAACATAATCCTGCAGTCCGCCCAAGGCCCAGCTCGACACTTCGTCGAGCGGATCCCTGGATCGTCGGATGTGAATAGTCTTTCACTTTCGACTGCTACCTCCCCTCGCCCCACAGACGACACCAAGGTGGAGTCCCAAAAGGGGACGAGCCCGGAGGAGGTAGCCCCGGAGGCGCCGCAAGGCGACCTTCCGGATTCCAGGCGCCAAGGGGATAAAACCCCAAAGGGTTCTAAGTCCGGCCCTGGGCCGGACGCCGCACCGGAACCTTCAGTGGTTCCGGAGTCCGGCAGGCGGCCCCCTCGTAAGAAGGGCAAGCCTACGACATCGGTGACCCCCGTGCAACCGGCGGCACCGGACAATTTGCTGGAGGTGCTTAACGGCACCTCCATCGACGAGCAACACCGCACTATTATGAGTGCGGTGGTCCAGAAGGTTCAGTCCGCCAAGAGCGGGCTGACAGAAGCCTGTGCCAGCCTTCTAACAGGCTTCGAGGTATGTATTTAAGACATGTAAAAATATTACCGCATAGACAGTAGCCCCTGATGCTCAGTTTGGTGTTCGGGAAGAAAAGCCGGACTGAGGATCTAAAAAGATATACGCAGGAGTCTAACATAAATATGTCAATATGGGAATGCAGGCTGCGCTGCTGACCTCTGCCAGACTGACTGCAGAGGTCGATGCATTGAAGCAGAGCCTCGAGCGGTTCGAGAACGAGCTCGGCCTTGCCAAGAAGCAGCTCAAGGACAAGGAAGGTAAGTAGTACCTGATGTTAGTATATAAAAAATACCTGGTTGCAAAAAATGACAGGACTAACATGAGTGTTACAGGGTCCACAACCGAGGTGGTGACCCTGAAGGAAGCACTGTCCAAGGCCGAAGACAATGCGGCCGTGGAGCGCACTGAGCGAGAAAAGCAGGAGGCGCGGGTGGCGGAGGTGCGGCAAGAGCTCCATACTCTTGTGAAGAAACACGAGAGATTGGAGCTTGACTCAAAGACTCGAGAGTCCGAGCTTACCTCGGCCCTTGAGAATGCCAAATCCACCAAGGCCGAAGCCCAAAAAGCCCTCCAGGAAATTGAGGCGATGAAGAAGATAGCGGCGGGTAAGGCATTCTTTATGCAAAGCAAGCACGTGAAAGTGAGTTACTTGTTACTTACCCAAATCCGGAGCTCTCCAGGAGCATTCGCAGATCTGTCCCGCAGTGTGTCCGATGCTGCCGCATTCTACCGAGCCGAGGAAGGGAGCTCGGCGGAGAAGGTGTTCTGGTCCTAGTACGCTGAGGCCGGACACCCGGTGCCCTTGAGCGACCAGCTGAAGCAACTAGTCGAGCTCCATAAGGTAGCCGAACAGGCCATGAAGGGCCTTATAGTCCGTCTATGGCCTGGCGAGGTCGTGACCGGGAGCTACTTTGGGCTGGTGAGGCGGCTGGTGGATGCCTGTCCATGGCTTGAAGTCATCAAGCGCTCTGTATGCATCGAAGGCGCCCGTAGGGCCCTTGCTCGTGCTAAGGTACACTGAGGCAAGCTGGATGCTGAGAAGCTGGTGACAGATGGGCCACCAGAGGGGAAGGAGCATCGCAGGCCCGAGATGTATTATGAGGGCGTCCTGAAGGGTGCCCGCCTTGTGGCGAACGAATGTTCCAAGGATTTAATTTTTGAGTAAACTCGCTCGTGTTTATCCTGTGCGCTGAAAACTTGTTCATATGCGCTAAGCAACGCTTTTTGAATTTAAAATATTACCTTCTGTGCGGCCGTTTATTAAATCCGAGAGATGCGAGTCGTCGGCTTCTGCCCCCATGCCACGAGTGCTGGGGTGTTCGGGATAAACCTGAGCGCTCTTGTTCCCATTCTTGGGTCCTTCGAGGGAGGCGCTCAGCACAACGAACAAGGCAATCAGACTATAATGCTTTATCACTCTCACTTAGCCATAGAATTCTATAATTTTAAATTTCAGCGAAGCCCCTAGTATTCGGAAGACTGAGTTCGGGTCGCTATCCACGCCTAGGCCGGACAAAGTCGGCTCCTCGCTCTAAGCGGCATAAGTCTTTAGGGACTTGAAAACCTCTCGAACAGCGACCGGCTCTCGCCTTATCATGACGGTCAGTTTTAGCTTTCTCTACTGAGGTGCTTAACCCAGCTCAACTGGGGCACAATCGCAGTAGTTCTCCCAATGCTACCTTAGCCGATATAACGGAACGTAAGGTACCAAAACATGGGAGCCGGGCAAACCCAACTATTGACCCAAGACATGATTCGGAGCCGATGCATATAATGCTATAAGTTCGGGGTGCCGCACTCGTGAGAGTGTTCGGACTTCTCACACCATATTCTGGGGTACTTAAGCCCCTGGTGTATTGGCCGTACCAAATGTACGGTTGCATGATGTCGTAACTGAACATACTTACATAAAAAATGAATGCAATAATAGACAAGAGCTATGTATTGTTTATTAAAAGGCTGTTGTGAAAGCAGAACGATACAAATAGTGCGATAAGCAAGAGATGGGATTATTTGATATGTCCCCCTCCAGGGGCAAGCTGCAGGACTTTATGTAAGACAGGTATTTAGCTCGTTAAAGAGACCACCTGGACATTCGACGTAGCTTTCTGCCTCCCTGGATGTTGCATCGTGTGTTCGGCGATTGTACTGCCGGACAGGCCTTCTGGAGAATGGAGTCCTGAAAGTAAGAAAAAAGAAATGACAAAATCTGGAGCCCCTAGTGCGGTTGAGCTGCATGTTGGGCGTGTCGTGGTTGTGCCCATCCCCTTATGCCCATGGTACTTCCAGAGCATAATTATATACGTGTAACACTGGTTGCACAATTTCCCGAGGGCTGGGGTTGGGGCCGCACTGCTACGCTTGCTCAGAACATGCCAGGCGGTCTTTTTGTAGGTTACTCCGGGCGCGCTTGACGGTGTCCGGACGTTTAATAGCCGGACTGGAGAATTGCCTTGAGAGGCTACTTTGTACTTCCGCCGCTAGGGCCGCCGTATGCTCCTCTGTTCGGAGAGAGTGTTCGGTGTTTCCGTTGACCGTAATGACTCCTCGAGGGCCTGGCATCTTGAGCTTGAGGTATGCGTAGTGCGGCACGCATTGAACTTTGCAAATGCGATTCGTCCGAGCAGGGCGTGATAGCCACTGCGGAACGGGACTATGTCAAGGATTAACTCCTCGCTTCGGAAATTATCCGGGGATCCGAAGACCACTTCCAGTGTAACTGAGCCTGTACAGTTGGCCTCTACACCTGGTATGACGCCTTTAAAGTTCGTCTTTGTGGGTCTAATCCTTGAGGGATCTATGCCCATTTTTCGCACTGTATCCTGATAAAGCAGGTTCAGGCTGCTGCCGCCGTCCATAAGGATTCTAGTGAGGTGAAATCCGTCAATGATTGGGTCTAGAACCAGTGTGGCGAATCCGCCATGGCGGATGCTAGTGGGGTGGTCCCTTCGATCGAAAGTGATCGGGCAGGAGGACCATGGGTTGAACTTTGGGGCGACTGGCTGCAACGCATATACGTCCCTCAGTGCACACTTCCATTCCCTTTTAGGGATGTGGGTTGCGTATATCATGTTCACCGTCCGCACTTGTGGGGGAAAGCCCTTCTGTCCCCTATTGTTCGGCGGCCGGGGCTCCTCCTCATCATTGCTATGCAGCCCCTTGTCTCTGTTTTCGGCGCTTAACTTGCCTGCCTGCTTGAACACCCAACAATCCCTGTTGGTGTGATTGGCTGGTTTTTCGGGGGTGCCGTGTATCTGGCACAAGCGATCGAGTATTCGGTGCAAATTGGACGGGCCCGGAGTACTTCTTTTGAATGGCTTTTTCCGCTGATCGGGTTTAGAGCCTCGGAATCCGGCATTAACTACCATATCCTCTGCATTGTCGCCGTTAATGCGGCGCTTGTGTTTGTTGCAACGCGGCCTGCCATTGTTGTCCTTGGTATCCGAATTACCAGGGCTCTTGGTCATGTTATTACTACGAGCTAGCCAGCTGTCTTCTCCCGCGCAAAAGTGGGTCATGAGTGTTGTGAGGGCTGCCATGGATTTCGGCTTTTCCTGTCCTAGGTGCCGGGTAAGCCATTTGTCACGGATGTTATGTTTGAAGATTGCGAGGGCCTCCGTGTCCGGACAATCGACTATTTGATTTTTCTTGGTTAGGAACCGTGTCCAGAATTGTCTGGCCGATTCGTCTGGCTGCTGAATGATGTGGCTTAGGTCATTGGCGTCTGGTGGTCGCACATAGGTGCCTTGGAAATTGTCGAGGAATGCAGCTTCCAGGTCCTCCCAGCAACCAGTTGACTCTGCTGGCAAGCTGTTAAGCCAATGCCGAGCTGGTCCTTTAAGCTTGAGTGGGAGATATTTGATAGCGTGTAGATCATCACCGCGGGCCATGTGGATATGAAGAAGATAGTCCTTGATCCATACCGCAGGATCTGTTGTGCCATCATATGATTCGATGTTTACGAGTTTAAAACCCTCGGGGATTTGATGATCCATTACTTCATCTGTGAAGCATAGTGGGTGTGTGGCGCCTCTGTACTGGGCTATATCACGACATAGCTCAAATGAGCTTTGTCTGCTGTGTTCAGCCTGGCCGTATTTGCCATATCCGGCATGACGGTTATCGTTACGTGCCGTGGGGCGCCCACGCGATCCGTAGATCGATCTTGTTTGCCTTGCCTTGTCCTCCAATATGTCTCACAGGTCCGGCGCATGTCCCCGTGCCTTGGTATAGCGGCGCCGGGGTGCGGCTTGAATTGATGGCCGAGAGGCCTCTCTGTCGCGGCCACGAGGTGGCCGGTCGGCCGCGTCGTGCGCTGGTGATGTAGGTTTAGGTGCTTCCTCCTCTAAACGGGGTAGCAGCCTGCGCTTTGGGTAGCTCTTGGAGGGGCGTTCGAGTTCATACTCTTCGGCCGCAAGGACTTTAGTCCATCTGTCGGCTAGCAAGTCTTGGTCAGCTCTAAGCTGCTGCTATTTTTTCTTGCGGCTGCTCACCGTGGCCATAAGCCTGTGTTTGAAACGCTCTTGTTCAACGGGATCCTCAGGCACGTCAAATTCGTCGTCGTCGAGGCTTGCCTCGTCTTCAGAGGGAGGCATGTAATTATCGTCCTCTACCTCTCTGTCTGCCGCTCTCTCATGAGGGCTGGTTTCTCCGTCCTCCTGTGCTGAATCCAGTTGGAGGGGGTTGTCTTCGGCACTGTTCGGGGTGTTATTATCTCCCATGCCGGAATCACCGTTTTTGCTTTGGCAGGATTTAGAGCGACGCCGCTGACACCGGCACTTAGGCTGCTTCTTGGAGGGGTCATCCTCCGTTGTTCCATCGCCATTCCCTTCTTTTGGGGTTTCCACCATGTATATGTCATATGAGGAGGTGGCCTTCCAGTGCCCTAGAGGCGCTGGGTCTTGGTCGTCTCCTGCATTGGCGCCCATACCGTTGATGTCTTCGGAGTCGAAGTCGAGCATGTCGGTTAAATCATCGACAGCGGCTATGAAGTGGGTGGTGGGTGGGTTTTGAATTTCTTCGTCGTCCGCATCCCAACCTTGCTGACCATAGTCCGGCCAGGGCTCTCCTGATAAAGAGAGAGACTTTAGTGAATTCAGAATGTCGCCAAAGGGTGAGTGCTGAAAGATGTCTGCGGCGGCGAACTCCATGATCGGCGCCCAATCGGGTTCGATTGGCAGGGGCGCGGAAGGTTCGGAGTCCAGAAAGGAGTCCGGCACCTTGGAGTCACGAGCTTCGCAAAGGACAAGGCTGGTGTTTGGCTCGATCGCCGTAGAGATTGCAGCCCCCGAGGCGGTGTCCAGCCACCCGTCCTCGATCGACGCAGCCGGCTCCGAACTAAGGGTCGGAGCGGACACTGGGGCGTCCTCCTGGGCACTGTTCGGTAGCAGAGCTAGATCCTGCCCATCGTGATAGTGCGGAGCGCTCGGCTGTGGCTCGAACCCGTCGAAGATCAAGTCTCCGCGGATGTCAGCCGTGTAGTTCAAACTTCCAAATCTGACCTGATGGCCAGGGGCGTAGCTTTCGATCTGCTCCAGATGGCCAAGCGAATTGGCCCGCAGTACAAAGCCGCCGAATACGAAGATCTGTCCGGGGAGAAAATTTTCACCCTGGACCGCGTTGTCTTTGATGATCGGAGGAG
This sequence comes from Triticum dicoccoides, assembly GCF_002162155.2. Taxonomy (NCBI): domain Eukaryota; kingdom Viridiplantae; phylum Streptophyta; class Magnoliopsida; order Poales; family Poaceae; genus Triticum; species Triticum dicoccoides. The sequence continues at coordinate 451,702,394 of NC_041389.1, read as the reverse complement.
CCATCGGGCCTAAAGATGACGACACAGAGAAACTCTCAATGAAAGCACCAATGTCGGTGTCAAAACCGGCGGATCTCGGGTAGGGGGTCCCGAACTGTGCATATAGGCGGATGGCAACAAGGGACAAGGGACACGATGTTTTTACCCAGGTTCGGGCCCTCTCGATGGAGGTAAAACCCTACTCCTGCTTGATTAATATTGATGATATGGGTAGTACGAGAGTAGATCTACCACGAGATCAGAGAGGCTAAACCCTAGAAGCTAGCCTATGGTATGATTGTTGTTCGTCCTACGGACTAAAACTCTCCGGTTTATATAGACATCGGAGAGGGTTAGGGTTACACAGAGTCGGTTACAATGGGAGGAGATCTACATATCCGTATCGCCAAGCTTGCCTTCCACGCCAAGGAATGTCCCATCCATACACGGGATGAAGTCTTCAATCTTGTATCTTCATAGTCCAGGAGTCCGGCCAAAGGTCGTAGTCCGGCCATCCGGACACCCCCTAATCCGGGACTCCCTCAGGGAGGTCGAGCGGCCGCGACACTTCTCCCTCCTCCGATCGAGCGGCTTCCACCAAGCGAGGGGCCTCCACCGAGGCCTCGGGCAGCCCTCGCGGGAGTCGCGGGATGCTTGCGGGGGCGACCCCGACCGTGCTTGGCCGGAGGAGAGTCAGGCCGCTCCTGGCGGGCCTTTCCCTTCTCCGCAGCCGAGAACCTCTTCGTGGACGCCATGGGACGCGACGAGCTTAAGGGGAGAGGTGGAGAAGAAGGAGCAGAACAAGGGGAGATGGACTGGAAGGGCGCGCGCCGTTCCGTACTTATAGCCGGAGGAGGCCAACCGACGGCCTCCACGATCACAGGTAATCATGACTCATACTGCATGCAGGGACTTGTCACGTCGGATGGTTGTCGAGGCGTCGTGGGGGGCGGAGGCTCCCACGTCCAATCAACCACCATGCAGCGCCCAAGGCCGCAGGCTATTGGGGCCCACGGCGCTTCGCACTTGCCCCTTCGCTTCTCTGCTAAGCCAAGTCCGGGCGCGCCTTGGGCCCGGGGGCTACTGTCGGCGTTTTGCGAACGGGGGTACCCAGACTTGCCTACCTGCGGCCTGCAACGTGGCTCAAGGAGTGGCCCAGTACGGCCCATCTTCATCAACTCAGGCTCAAGACCTTCGCGAGGGGCCAAGCCTCGCGGGACGGACGACAAGCAGCTTCCTCAGGCGCAGCCTCGTCAGGAAGGCTCGCGAGGAGGCGGAGATCAAGGCAGGGGTACCTCGCGAGGTGCCCGTGACGCAAGCCATGACGACCGAAGCCAGGCGGGTGCCAAGCGGGCGCGGGCCTATGCAGTGTCCTTGTTTCCTCTTCGGTGCAAAGGGGGCAAGCGCAGGCCAAGGTATCAGGCAAAGGCTACCATTTTGGTGCAACAAGACCAAGACCAGCAGAACGGCAGGATGGAGGTCATCGTGGAGCCCAAGACGGCGTCATTGTCAGAGTCTTTGGCAGGCGAGGACCAACTTTAGTCAGGATAAGTGTACTAGATGTTCCCCTTCAAAATGGCCAATTATTGGCACCCTTCCCGCTCAATATTTGGGAAGAGGACTAGGGCCTCTTACTCTATATATAGGGCTAGCCACCATAGTATAGAGGCATCTGGAATCAACCCCTCCAAAGGGACAACACCACCACAAGAACATCCCTCGCACGGCTGTTCTTCCCTTGTACTATTCATCATCAGCCCCAGAGGCAATCCACCACACCACACACTGGAGTAGGGTATTACACCACAATGGTGGCCTGAACCAGTATAAACCTTGCGTCCCTTGTGTTGTTCATCGTGTAGACTAGATCCTTTGCGAGGCAACGAGACGCGAGTTGGTAGAGGAGAGATCTCCGCGCGCACCCCAGAGTTCGAACCTCAAGGCTCTGCCGGAACCCGAAATCCGACAGTGTATTCGTGAAAAAAATGGAGGAGGTAGTGGGGGGATGAGGGAGCATGAGGAGAAAGGGGTTCGCATAGAAACAACTAGTAAGAGCATCTCTAGCAGACCCCGCATAAGTGGTCAAACCCATAAAAATTTTGCGCTTTACAGTTTTGGGCGAAAAAAGTGTCCAGAACAGAAACCGTAAAAGTAGTCCAACCCGTAAAATTTTTAAGGGCCACCGCAAATGCACACCCGAAACCCTTATCTTTGGAGGTTGGAGGGCCGAATATAGGAGGCCCCGTATACCGGTCAAACCTCGGCGGAGCAAACACGCCGCCGCGGAGTTTGCCGGAATCTGCTCTAAACTCGCCGTAATTCATCACCGCACATCAGAAAAGGCCGCTAGACGCCGCAATCGACCGCCGCCGGTTCGAATTGGACGAGCTGGACACCATCGTGGCCTCCCATGACCTCAGCCTGGCCGCCGGAATCCTCCCGACGCGGCAGGCAAAGGGGCACGGCTCGCCTGACAATAGAGCAAGGCGCGGACGACGGAGGCGACGGGGCATGGTCGGCAAGGCTGGGCGCGGACGACAGAGGCGATGGGTCGTGGCCGGCAAGGCTGGGCGCGACTGGCGCGGTGATGGGGCGCGACCGGCAGGGACGGGGCGCGACCGATGGGCGATGGGGCGCGGCCGACGGGCGACGGGGCATGGTCTGCGGGCGACGAGGTTGGGCGCGGCCGGCTGGAGGAAGGGGCGGCAACGGCCGGACTGGAGGAAGAAGCTCTTTATTTCAGTTTTACAGTTTGTTTTACAGTATCTGTTTGGCCGCGCTAGTTTTCGACCCGCAAACGCGATCTTCGTGAAACTGCAAACGCGTTTTGCGGACAAGTTTTTGCGGGGTCTGCTAGAGTTGCTCTAAGACCAATGGGCAAGGTGTCGCAATGACACCAGATGATTAGTGAACATGTGTTAAGCGAGATAAGATCATGCCCATTCCATAAAAAATGGTACACTATGTAAACTTTTATTTACATAAACGAACAAAACCTTTCTTCCAACCTACTCCCTCCGGTTTAAAATAAAGTTGAGTCGTCTATTTTAAAACGGATGAAGTACTAAACAAACAGCTCACCCCATAATCCTCCTTCCCACATAACTCTTTAGGCCTCGTTTGACAGGAAGGGATTGTGGAGGTTTTGGGAGGAGGGGATTTCAGGGGATTTGGTGAATCCCCCTCTTCCACCCAATCCCCTTGAAATCTCAAATCCCCCTCCAGCCACACATCCCCTCCATATGGAACAATGTTTGACAGGAAGGGATTGCCATATTGAACTAAAATGGCGTAAAACAGTTAAAAATATAATCTTGCGACAATTATTCACACCAACACCATAATTTGCTTGACTTGGAATCAATATATCATCACATAATTGTGCAGTCACACACAGCAACATAATCCCTCACAGCGGCATGACTTGGAACCAATAATATCTCATAGGTATTCGCCATTCACAAGTCTCAAGAGCGACATAATTAAGTTGCATATGCCACTTCCGATTTATCCAAGAACACTCTGGTTGCAACACACGAATTCCAGCACAAATCTTACAGTAGGACAACATGGTCAGAGCACACGCCATCATCTAACTACAGAGCACCGTCGAAGCCAAGTCTGAAGCTACTACTACAGCCGCTCCATGGTACACCTAATATACATAGCAGGCATGAAAGGTTCCTTCGGTTTGACAAGCGAAGCGATAAATGGAGAGCTAACTCACATTTCATTTTTCTTGAAAACAACTCACATTTGTCATTTTCAGAGTAACACCAAGCTGCTGCCATATGAAAGCAGACATGGTAGAGATCAATTCAATCACCAAGTAAAAAAATCAAATCACTAGTAGAGGAATGCATTATTATTTCTAAATCTCTGTTTGCACAACAGGATACAATGATTCACAGTAAATTCAGTAAAAAATCTAGAACATGCAGGAGGTCTGCAAATAACTAGAGTTCAACAACTAAAATATGAATGGCCATACATTGATGTGTTCAGAACAGCGGAAAACCAACACTACTGCAGTATTACCATATAGATAGATCAACACTACTGCAGTATTACCATATAGATAGATCGATCAGTTTGCCAAAAGTAGCAACAGATTACAGTTCTTACAAACAACAAACCAACAAAGCGTTGGCAAACACCCAGCACACGTACTACTACCACTACTTGCAGACAGGTAGGCAGAGTCAAGAGTACAGATACAAAAACCAACAACACGCCATCAGTCTAGGAGGAGGTGAACTTGGTGAGGGCTCTGGTGCCCTCGGAGACGTCGTGCTTGGCCAGCTCGCCGGAGAAGACGAGGCGGCAGCCATGGCCGGGCGGATGGAAGAAACCTAGAGGACTAGGGGAAAGAGGAGGAGACGAGGCGAGGTCTTACCACCGGGGAGAAGCCCAGTATGGCGGAGGAAGTACGCCGGCGTCGAGGGAGTTGGTCTACGGCGCGTTGAAGAGGAGTCGGGCGGCGGCACTGTGAGCAGGCGGCAGCACGGTTTCCTTTCCTCCCCAAATCCACGCGTCCCCCCTCGAGGGCTCTGGACCGCGTGGAAAGGAGGTATAGGAGGGGGTTGGGCCGCCAAAACCCCGTGTACCAAACGGGCCCTCGAGGTTTTGCGGGGTTTCTGGGCCACGCGAGAAAATTCCCTTCAAAACCCCCTCGACCCTCTCCTACCAAACGAGGCCTTAGGTGTATGTAGCAAAGCCCCAATTCCATCTAGCGTTCTGTCAATGGAAAAGTCGACCGCAACATAGACAGTCCAAAACTTGAATGTTTTAGCAACTTCGTCCCCACATCCTTTCCTCCATCGTCATTCCTCTTCATGGCATTGCATGCACCACTGAGAAATGGCGTTCCTCTTCGTCGGTGAGAACTAGTCGAAAGTGCTATTGTGAGCTCGAGCTCACAGGCTCCCTTTGCTACAGTACACACGAAAAAAATATTTAAAGAGTTCAAAAAAATCTGAATTTTTTTGGCTACAAACATTGATATCTTTTTCACATGCGTGCAAAATTTCATGAAAAAATGACATTCATGCAGGTCTCGGAAAAAAAGACAAAATCGATGCTCCAAAATGTATCAAAAACAGTTTTTTTGGAGCATGATTTTGTTTTTTTTGCCGGAACCTCCACAAATGTTATTTCATTACGAAAATTGGTACGCATGTAGAAAAAACATCAAAGTTTCTTGACAAATAATTTCAGATTTTTTTGAATTGTTTTACTATTATTTTTAATTTTACTGTTCATCCGAGATCACTGGTGACCGGGATCAATTCCTCCGTGTCCAGAACTAGTCAACTATTGTATCGTGGAGAGGTCTTAGAGATAACAACTATTCATGCTGCTCATAGGACGGTAGACTAGCCAGCTATAATTTCAATAATATATTTGAACATTTTAATAATATTTTTTATTTTTCACACTCGTCAAAAAAAGGCCGAGATAGATGAAAACTTGATAAATCATACTCCCTCCGTTCCAAATTACTCGTCGCTGAAATGGATGTATTTAAAACTAAAATACATCTAGATACAACCATACGTGCGACAAGTAATTCGGAACGGAGGGAGTAACTCAGAGAGGACCACGGAAAGGAGTAGACAAACCAATGCAATTTACCACAATGTGTTCCATACTATTCACAATACATATTAGTAATTCACACAGTGATGAGTGATAGGAATATGGGATGATACCTCATTCACTCATCAGCATGCACTACATGTCCATGTCACTCAAAAGGTGTTTTTCGCATCAAGAGAAGTCGTGCCACATCAACTTCACCAAAATACCGCCACTAATTCACCCCAAAAGAACTATTTTCCACAACTCGTTAAAGCACCTTCAATAGTTACCTACATTTCAGTCGCAGTCCAAATGCCGACGCAGCATTGCTCACATAGCCCTGCTCATGTTGGCAAAAATGCAGCAATAACATGCACATTCAGCTTCAGCTTCAGCTTCTTTGCCTCTTAGGCAGAGCTTAGTAGGAGTACATCAGGCAGAACTTAAATGTGCAGGAGACACCTAGGTAAAATGGCTCGTTGCACCTTGGGCCATCTCCTTTCTTCTGGTTATAGCCGGGGTAGTCGTGTTTGTGAAAACCAACTATCCGAATCATATCAAGAAACGACTCCGAGGCCAGTCGCTTGAGATCCCACGCATCGTAAGGATATCCCATCTTGTGGCTGATGTGGATTTCACCGTAAGGCTGAAGCAGGCGTCGCGCGTTACCAAAGAACCCCTTGACAAGCTTCCTGTGCGAGCTGTAGATCAATCAACAAGACAAGGTTAATGAGTTACAAAGGTCGGTTGTTGAAGTTTTGCTTCTGAAAAGGGTTACTGGGTTAACTCTAAATAAGAAACCACAAGCCAAGTACACGCTGGCAGATAAAAAAGAGGTTCTTTCTTGTATGCAGTAACCCGTGATGAGTTGAGGCAGATCAAAGCTTTCAACAAATATGGAAAAAAAGATTTGATAACATGTGAAGCTGCAAAAAAAAACATATGCTAAGATATCCACTTATCCAAATTGTTGTTTGTTCTGACAATAAGCATAAAGAACTACAGTGCGTTTCAAACAATGACAGTGACATGGAGAGCTTTACACTCAAGTTTAACACTGAGCCATCTTGCATTATAGGTTCTCACACAGGATCTCTTATGTGTACATAGAGCTTATACTCAAATTTTAGCGGTGAGAGACATTAACTAGTGTTTAGAACCAAAATTGAAAAGGAGACCGTGTTCCTATGGATTTTATCCAAGGTCAATTGCACCTGCACATTCTAAACAAAACCACCCAAGATCAAGAGGATAACTCCTAGGTCCTAACACAGATGAGGCCCCAGGAACACTGAACTATAAACAATAAAATCATTAAGACAGCTTTATAATGCAATCGGTCCACACACAAATATGGAAGTAATTTCAAAGTTACACGAACAATCTAAACTGCGATAATAAAGATAACCACAGAATGGGAGTGCACATACTTGACCATACGCATGTCTTCCTCTTTTCCCTTGAAGCCAGCATGAGGAAAATTAAAGACAATCCGATCAAACTGTCTAAACTTCAGATAAGTGTGACCAGACATATTATTTGCATTGACGCGATGCAGAACTGTGGCCCCCCTTCTCTCCACCTTCATTACATTTGTCTCTGCTTTGCTATACTTGCATATCAGAGCTTCTGATGATTGCCAACAAAAAGTGCAGTAAGAATTAGATACATACAACTAAAAATCTATAAGCGCTCACAGCATCACACTAACAACACTCCCGGGCAGCTTGATGCATACATAGGCCTCAAGTCAGATTAAGAATTAAGCAAATAAAAACCTAAACTACTATTGAATGATGAAATTTGTGCTAAGGAGTACAATGAAAAAAAAATCATGGTTACACGAATTAAATAAGGACATGCTTGTGCTAGCCTGGCATAGTGGTTTTGTTGAATGACAATGTTCTTGCCTGTTCATTTCCATTTCATATTTCTAAAGGCATTTTTCTATGGTCCTAAATCACCTTTGCACCACAAAGTTGCCAAATCACCCTTACACACACTATGACTCTATGAGGTTGCTAAAGAAGCAGATGTACATATATATTGGGCTGCAAGGTGCGAGACCACATGCAAAGAGCAGGTTACTCCAAACAGCCGACCATCTACCAATCCCATACCAATGGATAAGTGGCAATAGATAAAGTCAGAAATCCGAGAAATAAAATCTAGACATTCAAGAGCCCAACAATGCACACATGAAACATGTCCAAATTACAGTATTCAGGACTTCTTGTTATAATGTTTCAGATAATGGAAAAGATTACCAAATACACATGCTCAGTGAGACCATGCATGTCCTAACAAAGTCCATCATGTTCTGTTATATATAAACAAATGGGAGGGACTAATCCCCAGAAAGATTTTCCCCATAATAAATCTCTTCTGCCACATCTATAGCATGAGGCGAGCTATTTTATCACCCCAAGTAGCAATTTTACAGTAAACTTCATATATTTCTTTTAAGAATAGAGGACAAATGCCTCCGATTTCATAAAGGAAAATTTTGCCATTCAACCTACTACTCCAGTCTCCAGGGCTCCATGTACCGAAACCCTAGCACAAATCAGTACTAATAAGAAAATGCAAGTTTAGTCCAGCGACGTCGCGACGATGTTCTCCCCGGAGCCGAACGCGGCGGCGAGCGCCAGCGAGAAGGAGAAGTCCCCGTCGCCGACGACCAGGATGCTCTGCGCCGAGGAGTAGTGGCCCAGCCATCTGACCCCGCTCCCCCTCCTTCGCCGCCTTCCCATCCCCCACTAACGCCGATCGCCTGGCCTGATCCCGCTCTACCGCCGGCGTCCCGTCGACGGCGGCCGAAGGCGGCGCCTTTCCCCTCCGATCGGGAGCGATCACCGCCGCGGCATTCTCCTCCGGTGGCGCCTCCTCCTGCCCTCCCCCTCCACCGGCGAGCTAAGAACAGGGCGAGTGGGCGTGGGCGTGGGTCGTGGGACACTCGGAAGTCGGAACTGCCGAGCTTGTGGAGTGTGGACTCGAGTCTTCCCGGAGAAGCCTCGTTTTGAAGAAGAGGAAGAAAATGGTGGGGGAGTGGAGTGGGGCCCGCATGGCAGGGGCTGGAACGGTCGTTTTGTTGCCCCTGCGCAATCATGGGCTGGATCCTCTCTACCGGAAAAGCGGCAGGACGTAAGTGTTTTTGAAAAACAAACGGCTATGACAAGTCACTGCCGAAAAACTTGCATAATTCCCAATCGAATTTCTCAACAATAAAAAAAGTCTTCTTCTCCTTTGAGATGCCCTTTTGGGTGTCATTTTCTTAAAAAGAAAGCCTTTTTCCTCTCCCTTCTTCACGTCCAGTACATTGAACTAGTGGCCGAGAGGAGGCATATGATGCGTCTAGAAGTGGTGCCAACGTGGAACTGCTGATGGCTCATGCAGAAACAAAATAGAAACATGCAGAGATGGACCTACATGGTGCTGAGTGGGTGCCCAAGCCCCACTCAAGTTTGAAATTTAAGTAGAAATTGCTTGTATTCTACAAGATTGCTTTTGAAATTCTTGAAATTTGCACAATAAGTGCCCACACTCAAATT